>NC_141997.1:3937154-4191312 GCF_049901715.1 Pseudonaja textilis | reverse complement strand
CATCCTGGTCTAGAATAGATATGATATGGATGTCAGCAGAATTATTGACTAATGTATGACAGGTTGATATAGAAACAAGCACTTGGGCAGATCATAATCCAGTGTCAGTTATTTGGAAAGGACATAAGAGGAGATCTAGATGGACTTTAAACAATATGATACTGAAAGAAAAAGACTTTAAACAGAAAATAGAGAAAGAACTTGTTTTCTTCTTCAAAGAAAATAGAAAAGAGGATACATCTTTACAGAATCTCTGGGACATGATGAAGGCTTGATAATAGATTATACTAGGAGAAGAAACAGAAAACAGAAAAAGACATTTAAGACATTAGAGGATGACTATAAAAGACTGGAAAAAGATTTACAGATGTTCCCACAAAACAAGACATTAAAAATAAAATGGATGTAATTAAACATAAAATAGGACTAATGGAAAAAGAGGAATTAGCACAAAAAATTAAAAATGCTAAACAGAATTACTTTGAAGATGCAAATAAACCAGGCAGATGGCTAGCTTATAAATTAAGAAAGAAAAGAGAAGCAAGAAGAATTAGTCAATTGATAAATAAAGAAGGACAGGTTTGCTATGGAAATGAGGAGAAGAAAAAAATTATACAAGACTACTATGGAAAACTGTACTTTCAAGAGAATATTCAAGAAGAAAAAGTTAAACAATATCTTCAGAAAGTGAACCTTCCTCAGATATCCAAAAACATTGAAACAATGTTAGAAAGAAGTATAACAATGATGGAATTAACAGAAGCCTTAAAAAAACAGAATGCTGGGAAAACACCAGGTCCAGATGGTTTGCCAATGAAATTTTATAAGAATTTTCAGGAAATACTGAATACTGAACCTATTAGAAGTTGTGAATAAAGTTATGTTAAAGAAAAGAACACCAAAAACATGGTCAGAAGCATACATTACACTTATACTGAAGGAAGGTACAGACCTAAAGCAAGTTAAAAATTATAGACCTATATCTTTATTGAACTCAGACTATAAAATCTTTGCTTCAATTTTGGCAGAAAGACTAAAAAGATACTTAAATAATTTTATTCATACTGATCAAAATGTATTTCTGCCAAAGAGACAAATCAAAGACAATGTGAGAATAATTTTGTATACTCTGGAATATTATGAAGCACACCCTGAGAAGAAAATGGCCTTGATGTTTCTAGATGCTCGAAAAGCCTTTGACAATGTGAGTTGGTGATTTATTTTACTGCAATTGATACAAATGGGCTTTGGTAAGAAATTTATCCAAGCCATTGAAACAATATACCATGAACAAATTGCAAAGGTGATGGTGAATGGAGAATTAACAGAATCCATAGATATAAGAAAAGGGACAAGGCAAGTCTGTCCATTGTCGCCTCTGCTCTTTGTGTTAACGTTGGAAGTCTTGAATAGGAATATCAGAGAGAAAAAAGAAATGAAAGGAATGAAAATTAAAAAGGAAGAGTATAAATTGCAAGCTTTTGCGGATGACCTATTTATATTAGAAGACCCATTGGAAACAGCACCAAAATTAACAGAAAAAATAGAAGAATACGGAAAAGTAGCAGGTTTGAGAATAAACAAAGACAAAACAAAGATATTAACAAAGAATATGTTAGCAAGACGAAAGAAAGAGTTGGAAGAAATTTTAAAAATACAGATCACGAAAAAGGTTAAATATTTAGGGATTCATATTACACGAAGATATAGTGCGCTGAAGGAAGATAACTATGTTAAACTCAAATAGCAGATTGCGACAGATTTGATGAAAGGGGAAAAATTGCAACTATCATTGATTGGGAGAATATCCACAATTAAGATGAATATATTCCTATTCGATTAGGGAAAGAGTTTTTTGAAGATTTAAATAGAATTGTGTTGAAGTATATTTGGCAGGGTAAAAAAGCAAGAATAAAATTAAAACTGTTACAAGATGCAAGAATAAGAGGGTTTGCCTTGCCCAATTGGGAGCTACATTACCAGGCGATAAGTTTGATGTGGGTAAAGGAATGGATAACACTAAGGAACAGTAGATTATTGACTTTAGAAGGCCATGACTTGCTGCTGGGATGGCATGCCTTTCTCTGTTATAAGGGAACTAAAACATAGGGATATTTCAGAAGACATTATATTCATGAGGCATTGTTTTTGAACTGGGAGAAGATAAAAAGACAACATTACTTAAAAATTCCAACATGGATATCAACTATTGAAGCTTTTTCTTATCCAATAATATATAGAAAAGAACAAACAGTTAGATATGGTGAGATATTGAATGAAAAGTGTGAACTTAGATCTATGCAAGTGTTGGAAGAACAAGGTGTAAAAATGAATTGGTTTTCATATTTGCAAATATAATCTAGGTTTGATAAAGACTCTAAGGCAGAAGGTATTTATGACAAGTTGACTGATTTAGATAAAATTTTGATGGGTACTGATGAAAAAGAAATTTAAAAACTTTATGGACATCTATTAGAATTTAAATTAGAGGAGGAACAAGTCAAAGAAACGATGATTGCTTGGGGGGGGGAAATTTTGGATATGGGATTGATTTAGAAAAATGGCAAAAATTGTGGTCTCAGAATTATAAAATGACAACGTCAACTGCATATAAAGAAAATTTGTAGAAGATGTTTTACAGGTGGTACTTACCCCCAACGAGACTTGCGAGAATGTTTAAGAATAAATCGGATAAATGCTGGAAATGTCATCAGATACCTGGTTCATATTACTATATGTGGTGGACATGTTTCGACGCAAAGAAATATTGGATTAAAATCCACACATGGTTGGAAAAAATGATAAAACAACATATAGACTTTAAACTGGAGATCTTTTTATTGCTAGTCATACCAGACATATACAATAAAGAATTGAAATATTTGATTGTAAGTGTTTTAACAGTGGCTAGAATTGTATTTGTGAGGAACTGGAAAAATGACAAAATACCTATGCAGGAGGAAGTTATTTAAAAAATTATGGACTGTGCTGAAATGAGTAAACTGACATTGGAAATTAGAGAACAAGAAGACAAGCAATTTTATATGATATGGGATTTGTTTTATCAATGGCTGGATAAAAAGGCATGGTAATGTAATAGACTAGATAATTTTGTGATAGAAATTTAATAGACTGATATAAAACATTACACACACACACACACACACACACACACACACATATATATATATATATATATTCTTTAAGTTTTTGCGGGTACTTACATGTATAGCATTCAGCTTTGTTCGGGTATTTTCCCACATCATTGTAGTTGTGCTTTTAAAGTTGTAGCAACATTTCGGCAGAATCTCATCTGCCATCATCAGGCTTCTGTATAGTGTTCATCTGTGAGTCAGACTTTTACAGTGGTTTCAGATTTAAATTTGGGGCAGCCTATTGCTGTGCCAGAATGGTTTTTTTCTTCTTCCTGATTGGTTGGGAGTCTTGGTCTGTGTTTATTGGTCTTGGAGTTTGCTGTGTTCTGCTTGATTGGTGTTTCTAATATCTTCTGTCTGTTTTTTGGCTCTTTTTGGCTCTTGATTGGCTGGCAACATTGTGTTACTTTATTGGAGGCCTTTAGTGCGGCTTGGCTCCGGGTAAATGGACGGCTATCATTAGTTAGGAAGCTAGGTTTCATCTGGGTGCCTGGTTGGGGTGTGTTTGAGCTGTAGGTATCGGGGGGATCTGTCTGTGCCCAGGTGTTTGCCTGGCTTGTGGTGTGGAGATTTTTTTGTTTGTGAGTGCAGGCTTCCAAATGATTGACAGTCTGGTGGAATCATCTCTTCTATTCATGCTTTCTGGTCTTTTTTCAATCTCTATGGCTTCTCTGATGATTCTGTGGCTGGGGTTTTCTATAGTGGCTAGGGTTTTGGTCCCATTGAAGTTGATGCTATGACCTGTGGCTTCCATGCGTTGGACTAGTGAGGAAGTGTGTTCCAGCTTTTTGACTGCTTGTTTGTGTTAATCCAGGTGGGTACTTATTCTTCTATTGGTCTGTCCAATGTAAGTGGCTGGGCAAGATGCACAGGGGACTTCGTATATGCCTTGGTTTTCCAAGTCAATTTTATCTTTGGGGTTTCTAAGGATGGCTGCTATTTTTCTGTCTGTTTTGAAGGCAGTCTTGATGTGATGTCTATGTAGTATCTTACTAATTTTGTCTGTAGTACGTCTTATGTAGGGCAGGACAGCTTTTCCATAGTTCTGTTCATCTTCTGGGTCTCTATTATGTCTCAGTGTGTTTTTGTGGATCAAGCCAGTGATTTTGCTTTTGTGGAAGCCATTGGCTGTCAGTACTTTAGTCAGGGTGCATAGTTCAGTCTTAATGCGTGTCTTGTCTGCCAGGGGTTTGGTTCTAGTAATTAGTGTTTTAGCCCCGGAGTTTATTTGTGCTGGGTAGTGGTGGGATTGGGCGTTGAGGTAGCGGTTAGTGTGTGTTTTCTTCTGGTATACGGTGTGTCCTAGTGTTCCATCAGTTTTTTTGTAGATTAGTACATCAAGGAATGGTAGTTGTTTGTTTGTTTCTGTTTCCATGGTGAACTTGATTTTGGGGTGTGTGCAGTTTAGGTGTGTTAGGAAATTGTTTAGGTTTTCTTTTCCATGGGGCCAAATCACAAACGTGTCATCGATGTATCTTAACCATAGTTTGGGTTTGTGGATGGCATTGGCCAGGGCTCTGGATTCAAATTCTTCCATGAACAGGTTTGCAATGACGGGTGACAGTGGTCCTATAATATTCCATTTCTTCTTGTTCTTTAATTGCCAATGTTAATCTACTCATTTCTACACATTCCAATGTTTTCTTAATCACCTCCTCTATCGGAACCTTTTTATTTTATCAATTTTGAGCAAATACAATTCTAGCTGCTGTTAATATATGTATGATTAAATATGTTTTTTCTTTACTATAGTTTTCGGGTAAAATCCCGAATAGAAACATCTCAGGTTTTAAATCTATATGTTGTTTTATCATCTTTTCCAACCATATATGTATTTTTGTCCAATAGTTTTTAGCTTCTGTACATGTCCACCACATATGGTAATATGTTCCAGGTGTTTGATGGCATTTCCAACATTTCGCTGATTTGTCTTTGAATATCTTTGCCAGTCTTGCTGGCGCAAAATGCCATCTGTAAAACATCCTATACAATTTTTTTTTATAAGCTGTAGACATTGTTAATTTATAGTTTCTGTCCCATAGTTTCTGCCATTTATCCAACTCTATCCCATAACCAAAGTTTTTCCCCCAGGCTATCATCACCTTCTTGACTTGTTTTTCTAATTTCATTCCTAGTAAATAACCATACAATTTCTTAATCATCTTTTCTTCTGTTCCTGTAAATTTTTTATCTAATTCAGTCAGTTCATTATAAAACCCCTCTGTTTTAATATCGTTTTTATGTCTAGAATGTATTTGGATATATGAATACCAATTCATATCAATCCCTTGTTTGTTCAGTTTTTCTTTTTCTTTTTTTTTTGAGTTCACCCCTTTCATTTAAAACATCATTATATCTGACAATATGTCCCATTTAAAAAACATTTGGATATATAAATGCCTCCATTGTTGATAACCAGACTGGTATTTTCATATACTGTTGTTCCCTTGTTGACAATAAAGCATCTCTTACATGATGTCTTTGAAAGTAACCATATATCTTATTTTTCTTATACCATAAAAAGCATGCCAATCGAATGGTAAATTGTGCCCCTCCAATGTTAAAAGCCTTGTATTTCTTAATACAGTCCATTCTTTCATCCACGTCAATACTATGGCCTGATAATATAGTTCCCAGTTGGGTAACCTAAATCTTCCTCTCATTCTTGAATCCTGTAATAATTGTAATTTAATCCTTGCTTTTCCCCCCTGCCATATATATTTTAATATTGTTTTATTTAAATCACCAAAATATTTTCCCCCAATTTTATTGGAACCGTTTGGAACAAGTATAGTACTCTTGGTAATATATTCATTTTGATTTTCACTATTCTCCCTATTAATGATAGTTGTCTTTCCATTTTTCCAGGTCTATCTTAATCTGTTATTTTAATCTATAATAATTATCTTCTTTTAGCACCACACAACTTGCTGTTAATTGGATTCCCAAATATTTCACTTTCTTTGTGATCTGAATATCTAATCTATCTGTCAATTCTCTTTTTTGCTTTTCTGTAATATTCTTCACTAGTATCTTAGTCTTTATTTATTTTCAATCCTGTGACTTCCCCATATTCCTCTATTTTTTCTAACAATTTGGGTCCTGTCTCTAGCAGTTCTTCTAGTATAAAAACAGGATCATCTGCAAATGCCTGCAACTTGTACTCCTCCTTCTTTATCTCCATGCCCTTTATTTCCTTATTTCTTCTAATAAGGTCAGTACAAATAGCAATGGTGACAAAGGGCATCCTTGTCTAGTTCCTTTCTTAATGTTAATATTTCCAGTCACATCACCATTTATTATTGTTTTTGCTATTTGTTTATAATATATTGCCTTGTTCATTTTGATAAACCTTTCCCCAAAACCCATTTCTTCCTTTTGCGCCAACATAAATTGCCAGTTGACGTTATCAAATGCTTTCTGTGCATCTAAGAAAACCAACACCATGTGCTTTTCTGGATGTGCTTCATAGTATTCCAGTGTATTCAATATTATCCTCATATTGTCTTTTATTTGTCTCTTAGGCAAGAAGCCATTTTGGTCCACATGTATAAAATGATTTAGAAAACTTTTTAATCTTTCTGCCATTATTGAAGCAAATATTTTATAATCTGCATTCAACAAGGATATCGGTCTATAGTTTTTTATCTGTTGTGGGTCAGAGTCTTCTTTTGGTATAAGAGTAATGTAAGCCTCCATCCATGAATTTACTTTGTCTTTTATCAGTAGTTCATTTAATACTTCTAACATTATGTTGCAAAGAGAGTCCTGTAACGTTTTATATAATTCTGCTGGTAGCCCATCTGGGCCAGGAGCTTTCCCATTATTTTGTCTATGTTTCAATTAGTTCCTTCATTGTTATCCTTTCTTCTAACATTGATTTAATTTCTTCCGATATTTTAGGTAGTTCTGCTACCTTCAAATATTGTTTAACTTTCTCTACTGTAATTGTTTCTTGATTGTATAATTTCTCATAGTACTTTTAAGCTATTTTTTTTTTCTTCATTTCTATGACAAACAGTTCCATTATCATCTATTAATTGTGTAATCCTTTTCTGTTCTTTTTCTTTTTTCAGTTTATGTACTAACCATCTTCCTAGATTATTTGCATTTTCAAAAAAAATTGCTTAGATCTTTTAATTTTTTGTGCCAGTTCTTCTTTCTCTATTAATTCCAGTTTATGTTTTACTAAGTTCATTTGATTTTTTTATATTCTTTTGCTATGGATATTTTTGTAATTCTTTTTCTAGCCTCTTGTAGTCCTCGTCTAATTTTTTTGATCTTGTCTTTTTAAATTTCTCTTTCTTCTATAAGTTATAGTTAACCCTCTAATATAGGCCTTCATTGTATTCCATACATTTTGTAATGAGGTTTCTTCTTTTTTATTTTCTTTTTTAAAAAGCCAGTTCTTTTTCCATAACATTTATAAATTCTTTTTCTTTCAAGATTAGATGATTCAGTGTCCATCTTGTCCTTTTCTTTTGTCCCTTCCACATAACCCTTATTGGATTACAATCTGCCCAATTGCTTGCTTCAATGTCTATTTCTTGTATGCTTAGAATTAATTCTGCTGACATCCAAATCATATCAATCCTTGACCATGAAAAATGTCTATTTGAGTAAAATGTATATTGTTTATTTTTAGTATTCATTTTTTGCCAAGCACCCCGGACATCTAATTCTTCTGCCATTTTAAAGAAGGATCTTGGTAGTCTTTCCCTGTTCTTTTTATTTATATATAGTATATAAAATCATACGTTGCAATGTCCTACCAGTCAACGAACATTTCAGCTTCAACCATAACAATACAAGAGCAAACAATAGATACTGTCAGTCTGTGCTCAATTCAAAATCCAAGAAAGAAACACTCAGACTCCAATGGTTAGAGCAAAGTTCTGAATCTGAAGAATTTGGTGCGCAGCTCACATATACAAAGGGATGAAATTGCTCCCACCCCCCAAAGTCCAAAAGATTCTTCCAATCAAAAGTTCTGAATATGATCATGTGGGCATCTTCAGGTGGTGATGAGGCCTCTGTCCGTTGACCTTGATATATTTTGATAAAAGTTCGCAGCTGCGCAAAGGAAAGGAAAAGCTAGGCAAGGAAATAGAAACCTAAGAACAGGAATTTATACTCCCCCTCCTCCTTCTCCTTTACAGCACAAGAATGTAACACTTCCAGCTTTCTTCCCTTCCATTTCCGCCCCTCCCCCCGTTACTAATGACAGCTGAAAGATGGATAGGAGAGAGAAAGATGCACAGCCATAGAAAAGATGTAGCAGATGTCTTGAAGGCTGACATTTACAAACTCAAGGTTAACCGCACCAAACTTGATTGCAGGAAATACAGCTTCAGCAACAGAGTGGTCAATGTCTGGAATACTCTACCTGACTGTGGTTTCTTCCCCAAACCCCAAAAACTTTAATCTTAGGCTGTCTACTATTGACCTCACCCCTTTCCTAAGAGGTCTGTAGGGGGAGTGCATAAGTGCACCAAGGTGCCTACTGTCCCTGTCCTATTGTTTCTTTTATTTTTCTTATATATACTCATTTCTTGTATTCATAACTGTTGTGGCTCCGATTCCTGAGCCTGTGCTGCTAGAGGAAGAGGACTCGGAAGATGAGGAGGAGGAATTGGGAATGCCTTCCTCCACAGGACCTTCCTTTTTGGTAATGCCTTCCTCCCTGATAATACCTCAGGTTTCAGCGGATAACCGAGAGGAACAGCCTGAGATTAATCAGGAGGAGGAGGGCATATCGGAGCTGCCTCTGACAGGGAATCAAGTAGACGAATGTTGGCTTGATCCTAGGCAGCGTTGTAGGAAGAAGTGTGAGCTGCAACGTAGGAAGCGTGGGCGAATCAGAGAGTGAGCTGAGTCATTGAGACACACCCCACAGGGGATAAAAGTGGGTGTGTTTTCTCTGGAGACTTTGTACGGGACAAAGTTTTACTTTTCTTTCAGGCTTCGGTGTGATTGTTTCTTGTGGTCTGCGTTGGAAGCTGTAGTGATTAATTGTTCTTCTTATCATTTTGGACTTGACAGGCAGCGTGTGTTAGAATGCCAAGGACATTATCTGTATAAAGGAATTAACTCTATAAAGACCGAGTCTTCTTGCCTGCCTGTATTTGTTTGAGTTTGGACTCTTCATCTTTCTTGGAAAGGAGAAAGGTGAGACATAACATTTTTGTCCCGTACCTGACTTAAGCCATCTTTTACCGAAGATGGACCACCACCACCAGCAGCAACTTCAACAACAGCTGCAAAATGAAAATCAAACTCTGCAACAGCAAGTGCCTAAATTAACAACTCAACTTACTTTGCTGCAGGCTCATGCTGCTCCTCCTGCCCCTCCCCATCGGAAATGCCTGGTGGCTGTGCCAGATAAGTTTTCTGGGCAGCCCGAGATGTTCCCAGCTTTCATGGGACAGTGCCAGTTATTTATGGCTATGAGGCCAGAGGATTTCCCAGATGACCAGACTCGGGTGGGGTTTGTGATAAGTCTCCTTTCTGGCTCGGCTGCCAGATGGGCCACACCTTTGTTGCTCCAGAACAGCCCGTTTTTTTAAAAAAATAGATTTTATTGAATTTACAATTTAAAAACACATCGACAATACATTTACAAAATAAAAAGAAAACGGCTAGGGGGAAAGAAGGAAAACACCCGGCCTAACACACCGGATAAAGGCCGGTTGGGGGGAAGGGAAAAGATATAGAAGGAGAGAGGGGAAGGGAAGGGGAGGGAGAATATGGTAGAAAATACAATTAAAAACGAATGGTATCTTTTTGTGACAGTCAGTAAGGATCATTTCTCTTCGTCATATCCAATCTACTCCTCTTTTCCATTATGTTTAAGTTACTTTTTATCATTTACATAATTTGTCTCTGTGTAAGCCAATTATACCATGAGTCCCAGTTGTCGTAAAATGTTGAGGACTCTTTGTTTTTTAATGCTATCGTTAGTTTATCCATTGCAGCACACTCACAAATTTTCTGAATAACCATCCCTAACAGGAAGAACTCTGGTTTATAGTCTATTTGTTCTTTAGTTATCTCCTCCAACCATTTTCTGATTTTTTGCCAAAATTTTTGGGTAGTTTTACAAGACCACCACATGTGGAAAAATGTTCCTTCAGTGCTTTTGCATTTCCAACACCTTGAGCTCATGTTAGGGTTCATCTTCGCCAACCTCGAAGGGGGTAAGTGCCATCTATATAACATTTTATACATATTTTCTTTGTACGCCGCCAATTTCGTAATCTTGATGTTTCTATTCCAGATCTTTTCCCATTCTGTTAATGTAATGCTTCTTCCAATATTCCTACTCCACGTTATAAATATTTATAAAATTTGGAGATATTCTTTTTATTTGATCCTAATAAGATTTTATCTAAATATTGTAATTTGCTATAGATTCCAAACTCTTTGATATCTTGTTTGTATCTGCTATGAATTTGTATATATAACCACTGGTCAATTTTAAATCCCTGTTCCTGTAAATCCTGTTGAGTTCTTAATTTTCCTAGAGGGTCTAATAAATCTTTATATTTAGTCGTTTTGGTTATATCCAAATTGTTGGGATGAACCATTGCCTCCATTGTTGAAAGCCAAATCGGAATTTTTAAATAATGTTTTTTGCATATTTTTTTCCAATTAGTTAATAATGAATCTCTAATAAGGTGTCTATGAAAATACGACTGTTTAGTTTTCCCCACTTCCCATAGAAATGCGTGCCACCCTCTCTGAAGATCGTGCCCTTCCAAGGCTAAAGTTCTTTTGTTGAGTAAATTAACCCAGTCTTTTAACCATAATAAGTTGGCTGCCCAATAATATAATTCCCAATTTGGGAGCGCTAGCCCCCTCACTTTTGCATCTTGTAAAGCCTTAATATTGATTCTAGCTTTTTTCCCTTGCCAAATAAATTTAAGTGTTACCTTATTTATATCTTCAAAAAAAAAATTAATTAATTGGGATTGTCTGGAATAAGTAAAGGAATTTTGGTAAGATGTTCATTTTGATCGTGGCAATCCTGCCTAAAAGAGAAAGCTGCAGCTTATTGCAGGATTCTAGGTCTTTCTTACTTTGCTGTAATAGTTTATCATAATTATTCTCTTTGATTTACTATGTGGTGTTAACCATATGCCTAAATATTTGATCTTTTTGTTGCCTGTATCCCTATGGTTTTTCTAATTCTTTCCTCTGATTCTCTGTTAGATTTTTAGTCATTAATTTTGTCTTATTTCTATTGATCTTTAATCCTGCTACTGAACCAAATTGTTCTAGTTCTTTTATTAGGTTATGTCCTTTTCCATGGGTTCCTCTAGGAAAAAACCATATCGTCTGCAAACGCCTGTAGTTTATATTCCTCTGCTTTGACCCTTACTCCTTGGATTTCAGAGTTTTGTCTTATCCGCATTAACAATGATTCTAAAGCAAGTATAAATAGGAGGGGTGAGAGGGGGCAACCCTGTCTAACGCCCTTTTCAATGTTTAATGGGCCTGTTTGTTCACCATTAATTAGTATGTTGGCCTGTTGGGTGTTGTAAATTGTTGTAATAATGTTCTCGAATTTAGTGCCCAGACTCATGTTATAGATTTTTTTGTATTAAAAAGTGCCAATGTAGATTATCAAATGCTTTCTCCGCATCTAAAAACATGAGTGCAAATTGTTTCTCTGGATGAACTTCATAACATTCTAAGACGTCAATAACGGTTCTTAGATTATTTTTGATTTGGCGGGGTGGAAGGAAACCATTTTGATCTTCATGAATGTATCAATTTAAAACTTGTTTTACTCTATTCGCTATAATTGAGGTAAATAATTTATAATCAGCGTTTAAAGTGAAATTGGTCTATAATTGTTGATATATCTGGCATCTACATCCTCCTTCGGAATTAACGAAATCAACGCCCCCCTCCATGAGTCTGGCATTTTGGCTGCCAAAAGTACTTCGTTAAACACTTCCAGCCTCAGTGGCCCTACTAACTCTATTGTAGCTTTGTACAATTCTACTGGAATCCCATCTGGACCAGGGGATTTATTATTACTTTGGTTCTCCATTGCAGATTTCAACTCAGACCATGTAATATCCTTATTTAATAATTCTTTCTCTCCTTCCCTATTGTTTTATCATTCGTATTCTCCAGATAAGTTCTTATTTTGTCTTCATTGATTTCTTCTTTTTTATATAATCTTTGAAAATAGTTTAATATAATATCTTTTTCTTCTCAATCTCATATTGTGGTATGCCTTTCTCGTCTATTAGTTGGTGTATCAGTCTCTTTTCTTTTTCTTTTTAAGTTTATAAAATAGCCATCTTCCTGGTTTATTAGCGTGTTCATAATAATTTTGTTTGGACCTTCTCAAACTAACTTCTATTTTATCTTGTTCAATTAAATTCAGCTTATGTTTGGCTAATATTAACTGGTTTTGTATTCCTTGGATCTTAGGGTTTTTTTGTAATTGTATTTCTAAGTCTTTGATTTGTTGTTGTGTACGTTTTGTCGGGCATAAGTTCTCTTGCTTCTCATAGCATTATAGGAAATTGTTGTACCTCTTATAATTGCTTTCATAGTATCCCAAATATTCTGTTTTGAAGTTGTTTCATTATTATTATCTTTTAGGAAATAGTTTAGCTCCTCTTTCAGCTTATTAATATACTCTTCTTCATTTACTATTTGGGTATTTAGTGTCCGTCTTTTTTTATTCCTCTCCTGTCTCTCCAAATTAGCTGTATTGGGTTGTGGTCAGCCCATTCATTTGGTAGGATTTTAATTTCTTTTATTTCATTAGCCAAATCCAAATCCATCCAAGCCATATCTATTCTAGTCCAAGTCTTATGTGGATTGGAATAGTATGTAAATTGTTTCTCTTCAAGGTTCCGTTCCCTCCATAAATCTTTTAAATTTAACTCTTTCATCATTTCCTTACATGCCGCGGAAAGTTCCTTTCCCCCTTCTTGTTTTTTCCCATATTACTATGGTCTTTTGGTAGTCTGCAATGGAGTTAAAATCACCAATCAAGCAAATGTTCCTCTTTTCAAAGCCTACTATTTTTGGTGGAGGTGTTTAAAAATTTCCTTGGTCTTCATTTGGGGCATAGATTGCTACAAGTAAAAATGTGATGTGGTTTATCCAAACTTGTATAACCAGAGTTCTTCCTTCGGGATCCGACCAGGTTAATTCTGCCTTTACATCTTGTTTTACGTAAATTGCAATTCCTTTTTTTCTTGTGTTTATCGGCCGTGCCATAAAAAGTTTCCCTAATTTTGGACAAATTAGATGTCTTTCATCATTTTTCTGAAATATGTGTTTCTTGAAGACATATTATATCTGCGTTATGCTCGAATAAGTTTTGAAAATATCCTTTTTCTTTTTGATATTGAATTTAACCCATTTATATATTGATGGAGAGCAACTTCTTCCCCTCCACCATTTATCTACGTCTACTTAGATTTTTGTCTAGTAATGATTCGATTCTCTTCTTGTTGTTGTGGGATTTGCTCTTCTCTCCCAGGTTGTGGTTTATCACTTCCTGAAATTGGAGAAAGTCGTTCCTTTTGGGTTCTGTGATGATATTGGTCCTCCTGTGGTCTCCTTTTAAGTTCTTCTTTAGTGGATTGACCATTCGTATCCGTGAGCTGTTGATAAAAGTCTTGGGCCTGTTCTATCAATTCTATTTTGATTTTCCTCTCTTTCCACGTAATTAACATCCCTTCCGGGATTAACCATTTAAATTGGATTCCTTTTTTATTTAAATCATTAGCTAGAAATTTATAATCTTGTCTTATCATCCTCACTTTCTTTGGAATTTGTTTTAAAATCATAATTTTTCTGCCCTTATATGATATCGTTTCCTCCCTAGACATTTTCAAAATTAAATCTCTCAGACATCTCCTAGAGAAGCAGATATGGATTTCTCTTGGGCAGTTGTTGCGTCTGGCGTAGCCTGTTATTAACAGATTACCAGGGTTTTTGGCAACACATGCGCCACATGTATGAGGACCCCATACGAGTGCAGATGGCAGCCAGGCATCTGAGGGATCTTCACCAAGGGAAGCGCCCCCTGCAGGAATTTATTTCAGAATTTCAGCTTGTATGTCTGGACTCCAACTGGAATGATGCAGCCTTAATGGACGCCTTCCAGGATGGCCTGTCAGATGAGCTGCAGGATGAACTAGTTCGAGTGGAACCAGCCCTGACTCTCAACGCTCTGGTGATGCAATGCTTGCGTATTGACACATGTCTCCAACAGCGCAAGACCCGTCGCACCATCCAGGAGCAGCCAGCTGCATCGGTACCACAGCGCCCTGTGAAACCAGTGCCCCGGGTCACCCAACGTATCGTGGCAATGGCCAAGGAGCCAATGGAGTTGGGAGCGGTCAGACCTCGCCTGACGGCCCAGGAGCAAATGCGGAGACACCAAGGAGGTTTGTGATTGTATTGTGGGGGGGCAGGATATTTCGCTATTTCTTGTCCTATAAACCAAAGGGGGGCACTCAAGCCTGTGCCTGAATCTCGGCCTAATCAGTCAGGAAACGGGGCAGGCCCGACCTTGGGGGAAACCCTAGACTGGGCATGAATCAAGCACCTGCCTGAATTAGTGGAGGTTGACTCTGGGCCCCCTCGGCATCTGCTTTTGGACACTCGGGTTTTCTTGGCTAACCAGTCGAAAGGGATTCCAGTGATTGCGCTGGTAGACTCGGGGGCCACAACTAACTTTATGGACGAGGCCTTTGCGGTCCATTTTGATGTCCCCTTGGTTCCGGTAGACCCTCCAATGAGGGTCAAGACTATTGATGGGCAGGAACTTCTTGCAGGACCCATTCAATTTGCTACCCAGCCTTTGCACCTAGTCATTGGAGACCATGAGGAGGTGATCTGCTTTTATGTCACCACGGACCTCCATTTCCCATTAGTCCTTGGCATGGCTTGGCTTTGGATTCATGATCCTCAGGTGGCATGGTTGCAGAATGCCATTTCTTTTCTGAGTTTGCAGTGTGTGGACCACTTACGCCACACCTGTGCTGGCCAGGACATCACCACCTCTGCCGTCTCTATACCTCCTGAACTGTCAGACTTCTCGGATGTGTTCAGTGAGAAGGAAGCGGACCGGTTACCCCCGCATCGACCCTATGATTGCCCAGTGTACCTTCTGCCCAATGTACCACTGCCAAAGGGACGTTTGTATTCCATGTCCGAGCCCGAGCTTGCCGCACTACGTGACTTTTTGGACAAAAACTTGCCCGAGGGTTCATCCAGCCTTCGTCGTCCCCTCTCTCGGCCCCAGTTCTCTTTGTCAAGAAGAAGATGGGAGACTTACACTTGTGCTGTGATTACCGCTGGTTAAACGCCATCACAGTGCGGAATAGCTACCCCTTGCCGCTCATTCCGGAGTTGTTGGAGAGGTTGCGGGAGGCCACTATCTTTACCAAGCTCGATCTTCGAGGGGCCTACAACCTGGTGTGGATGCGAGAGGGGGATGAATGGAAGACAGCATTTGGCACCCGACATGGCCATTTTGAGTACACTGTGATGCCATTTGGGTTGACCAATGCCCCCGCGGTCTTCCAGCACCTGATGAATGACATGTTTCGGGACATGTTAGATTGGTTCGTGGTGGTGTACCTGGACAATATTCTGATCTATTCTGGGTCCAGGGACAGCCACCTTCAACACGTTCGTCTAGTCTTGCAATGCCTTTGGGAACACCAACTTTATATGAAGCTGGAGAAATGTCTCTTCTTTCAGACTTCCATAGAGTTCCTTGGGCACATCATCTCTCCCGAAGGCATCGCCATGGACCCGTGTAAGGTGGAGGCCTTGTGTAGTTAGGAACCCCCTTGTCGCATGAAGGACATTCAACGCCTATTGGGGTTCGCTAACTATTACCGGACCTTCATCCCAGGTTTTGCCAAGCTGACAGGTCCAATAACCCAGTTCCTTCGAAAGAAGGTCCCGTTCCAGTGGGGGCCCCCGCAGCAACAGGCTTTTGAGGCCTTCAAGAAGGCCTTCATCACAGAACCCGTCCTGAGGCACCCTGATCTGTATCGTCCTTTTGTGGTGGAGATGGATGTGGCTATTGGGGCTGTGTTGTTGCAAGCCCCGGCGGATAGCACCACTCTTTTGCCCTGTGCTTACTATTCCCAGAAACTCACTCCTTCCAGACGTAATTACACCACCTGGGAAAAAGAGTTGCTGGCTATCAAGGCTGCGTTTGAGACTTGGTGACATCATCTCGAGGGGGCCCAACACAAGGTGGAGGTCCAGACGGACCATCGGAATTTAGAACACTTGTCCACAGTGAGAAAGTTGGACCAGCGGCAGATCCAGTGGTCATTGTTTTTTGCCCGGTCCAATTTTTCTGTGACCTATATCCCCAGTGGTCACAATCGGAGGGCAGATGCCCTGTCCCACAAACCTCAGTACCTTTGCCCTGAGGACCCCCTTCCTCTGCAGCCGGTGCTGCCAGCAGAATCCTTGGCCTCAGTTCAGGAACTGGTGGACTTGTGGACTCAGGTGCAAGAGGCGCAGCGCCTAGATGTTTGGTCGCAACAGAGGATGGGGGAGATTGGACCCGACTCCCCATGGACTTTTGGAGGAGGGCTTACTCAAGCATCAGGGCCGGTTGTACGTACCCACAGGGCCACTTCGAGCCCTTATTATGACTCAGTGTCACGACAACCCTGCAGCCGGCAATTTTGGGGTTTTTAAGACCCTCCATCTTGTCACGCGGACTTTTTGGTGGCCTCGAGTATGGCATGATGTCCACGCCTATGTCATGTCCTGTGTACCATGCAGGCAAGCAAAAGCCATGACGGGCGCGCCTCCTGGTCTCCTCCAACCTCTGCTGACTCCGGAAAGACCATGGGGAGCAATTTCCATGGACTTCTTGACTCATTTGCCATCATCCTCGGGATTTATGACTGTGCTTGTGGTGGTCGACATGTTGACCAAACTGGCCCACTCCATTCCATGTCGTAAATTGCCATCGGCCCGTACTACTGCCCATTTGTTCTTGCAGCATGTTTTTCATCTCCATGGTCTGCCAGACAGGGTAGTTTCTGATCGCGGTGTACAATTTAGAGCCCAATTTTGGACCACAGGTGCAGGTGTGCTTGTCATCGATGCACCATCCAGAGACTGATGGTGGGACGGAGAAGGTCATTGGCATTCTCAAGCAATATTTGCGTTGTTTTGTCAACCAACGACAGAACAATTGGGTTGCTTATCTCCCTCTGGTGGAGTTTGCCTTCAACAACTCCCAGCACACCTCCACCCAAATTACACCATTTTATGCGAATGTGGGGTACCATCCATGGTTCTTTCCGTTGATGCTCTTAGATTCCCCAGTTCCTGAAACTCAGGAATTCCTGTCGGAACTACATTCTGTTCAGCAATTAATTCAACAGCAACTGATATGGGCCAAGGAAGGCTATAAGAGGTTCGCAGATCGCTCTCGACGGGTGACGCCTCCACTGGCTGTGGGAGACTGTGTGTGGTTGTCCACAAAACATCTTCGGGTCGATTGCCTGATAAAGAAGCTGGACCATCGGTTCATCGGCCCCTTTCCCATTGAGGCAGTCATCAACCCCGTAGCCTATTGATTGACTCTACCACACTCCATGTGAATTCATCCTGTCTTCCACCATTCCCTTTTGGTCCCAGAGGCCCCTTCGTGTGATCTCCGACCTCCCACAGCTGATGATCCATCACCTGTACCTGATGATGATGACGCAGTTGACGGCACCGTGGTCAGCATTAGGGATTCCCGCTGGCTGAAAGGATGGTTCCAGTATTTGATCGAGAGGCAGGGGAATTGGAGTAGAAGACCTCTGAGGTCTCTTCCAACTCTATTATTCTATGTTCTAAACTGGGTGTTTCACAGAAGAAGCAATACATGATTAAATTAATCAATACATGATTAAATTGCATAATTGTCCCATCCTGTATCTTTTTCTCCCAGGAAGAAATAAGAAATAGCCAGGAGTGCAGCAGCTATAAAAGGTCTTGGGTAACTCTAGGGAGTATCAGCTGACCACAGAAGCCTTACTTAATACCTGTCAGACTTCAAGATTTCCTTCCTTTGCTTTGCATCTTTCGGCTATCATAAGTAATGGAGGAGGAGGGACATAGTTATGGGAAGCGAGCTGGAGGTTTTACAAAAAACAACTGTACAAGTTGGGGGGGAAGTTTCTTGCTTATGTTTCTGTTAGATCTGGGAGGATGGTTCAAGAACGGAGGCAAGACTCAGATAGCAACAACAGCTCTTTATTAGTGACTTCAGATCTGAGCAACTAATCCCAGCCGCAGCAGCCCCTTATATAGGGCTGGCTGCGGCTAGGCAGCCAATGAAGGTGATTTGAGTTTGCCGCTCTTGGCGGGGCCAATCGCGGCAGCCCGTTTACTGGCCAATCGCATCAGTCTATGGCGACCAATTACGATCAGCTATCAGCAGGCCAATCAGGTTTGCAGGCTTCGAGCCTGCTAGTCCGGAACACCCCTCCCCTCTCGGTTCCATTTAAGGGGTGGAGTAATATAGTCTCGCAGGTAGGCAGGTCTTCGCACCTGTCTACCTGACTTACGCAATTCCAATTGTCCCTGTTCAAATCTGGGTTCAGATGGACTGCTTGCTGGATCAAACAGGAACGGTGAACCGGTGCCATGGTCAGGGCTCTCCTCTGGTGCCCCTGGGGTGATAGAGTCCTCAGCTTCATTGCTACTGCCATGGCTCCCCAGGCTCGCTGAACCTGCCTGGCTGCTGTTTCTTGGAGAAGCGTTCGTCTGCCCAGGCTCGGCTGCAGCTAGTGAGTGTTGCAAACTATGGTGCGGTGATCTCGGTGTTAGTTCAGAATAAACAGGTGTTGGTTCTAATTCTGAGTTCACGGCTTCCCCTCCCCCCCCCCTGGTGTCAAAGTTAGGGTCAGGGTTGGAAGATGTGGTTAGTCTGGAGCGCAGCTGGTCAATATGGCATTTCCATGCTCTGCCATCAGTGGTGAGTAGACGGTAGGAGCGGGGACTCGTAACTTGAGTTACTTGGGCAGGAATCCAGAGGGGATCCCCAGAAAATTTTTTTGTGAATACAAGGTCTCCTACCTTGAAGGCACGGTGCTTGCTGCTGGAACCCAGGGGCTTTTCCGGGGTGTAGGCAGGGTGCAAATGGTCTAGAGGCGATCTGAGTTTCCTGGCCATCAGGAGTTCAGCTGGGCTCTTGTTGGTCGTGCTGTTTGGTGTGATGTGTTGCAGGAGCAGCGTTCTAGTGACTTTGTCGTGGATGTTACCTTGTTCCATTTTCTGCAGGGTTTTCTTTGTAAACTGAACCATTCGTTCAGCCCTACCATTCGCCGCAGGATGTGCCAGCGATGTGAGTGCGTGTCGGATGCCCCGTTCCGCTAAATATTGTTCAAAGGCTAAGGCAGTAAATTGGGGACCATTGTCAGAGACCAGGACATCTGGTAACCCGTGTGTGGCGAAGAGTTCAGTTTTTTGATGACTGCCTCAGTAGTGGTTGCTTTCATTTTACTGACCTCAAGCCAGTTAGAATACGCATCTACAGTTATTAAGAAAGTGTGGCCTCTCGTAGGTCCCGCAAAGTCAATATAAATGCGAGACCAGGGACCCCTGGGTGTTTCCATTCTGCTGGTGGAGCTTTTGGTGGGGCTGAGTGGTTTTCCTGGCATCTGTTACAAGAGGCGACCCAGGTTTCGATTTGTTTGTCCATACCTGGCCACCAGGCGTAACTTCTTGCCAGCGCTTTCATACGCACGATGCCCAGGTGTCCATCGTGTAGCATTTGCAAGACCCTTTTTTGTAACTTAGTTGGTACAACAACTCGGTCTCCCCACAAGATGCACCCTCTTTGTGAAAAAAGTTCTGTTTGTCTGTTTTTAAATGGCTTAAATATTTCCTTAGGGTCGTAATCTGGCCATCCCCTCTCCACCCAGCCAAGAACTCATGCCAAACAAGAGTCTCTTTTGGTTTCAAAGGCAATGTCTTGGGCCATTAGTGGAGGTGAGGGCATTGTCTCTATTTGCAGTACTGGGAGCGTGGGAGCTGGGTCTTCCTGTGGCTTGGGTAGTGGCGAGTGGCTCAAGGCATCTGCATGAGGAATAGATTTCCCCGGGCGATACTTTAATTGATAGTCGTAGGCAGCGAGAAATTCCGACCATTGCGTCATTCTGGGGGAGAGAATGTGTGGAGTAGGTTTGTCGCCCGCCAGAATGCCAAGTAGTGGCTTATGATCCGTTATAATAGAAAATGGTCTCCCGTAAACATATTCATGAAATCTTTTAATTGCAGAGACAATAGCAAGGGCTTCCTTATCTAAATGGCTATAGTTTCTTTCTGTTTTTGATAGAGTTCTTGAAAAAAATGCAATTGGTGCCTCTGAGCCGTTTGGTAGGACGTGGCTCAGGATGGCCCCCACCCCAAATGGTGAGGCATCACAAGTGACAGTCAAAGGTAGTGTCTCATTATACTGAATTAGTACTGCATTAGAGGTAAGGAGGTCTTTTACTTGCTGGAAGGCGTGTTCCTCCCAACGTCCCCAAGTCCAGGATGCCCTTTTATCGAGTAGTCTATGAAGGGGCTCAGCAACAGTCGCCTTCTGAGGTAGGAAGATGTTATAAAAGTTAATAAGTCCCAGGAAGGCTTGGAGGTTAGTTTTGTTTTTGGGTCTTGGGGCATTTTTGATAGCTGCTAATTTCTTTTCTGTGGGGTGGATTCCTTGCTTGTCAAGAAGGTAGCCAAGAAACTCCACCCTTTCTGTGCAAAGCTGGCACTTTTCCTTCTTAACCTTGAGGCCAGCATCTTTGAACCTCTGTAGGACTGTTCTGAGGCGTTTCTCTAATTGGTTTTTTGTGGGTGCTGCTATTAATACGTCATCAAAATAGGGCATGACTCCTTTTATACCTTGTAATAGTCTCTCCGTCAGGCTTTGAAAGATGCCTGGGGCTACGCTTACACCAAACTGGAGCCTGTTGCATTTGAATGCACCACAATGTGTGACTATAGTTTGGGCTTCTGCAGTCTCGGAATCAACTGGCAGCTGTTGATACGCTTGGGCCAGATCTAATTTTGCGAATATTTTGCCACCCCAAGTGAATGCAGGAGATGTTGAACAACTGGTACTGGGTAGGCTCTCTGCTGTAGCGCGTGATTGAGGGTGGCCTTGTAGTCACCGCAGATTCTTATGGACCCGTCAGGCTTTATGAGGGTGACAATTGGTGTCTCCCATCGGGCGTGGTCAATAGGTTCTAACACGCCTTGTGCAATTAATTTGTCCAGTTGCTCGTCAATTTTGGATTTGAGAGCAAAGGGAACTCGGCGTGGCTTTAGGCGAATGGGTGCAATGTCAGGGCGAAGATTAAATGAAATAGGGGATCCCTTGTACTTGCCTAGGCTTTCGTTGAACACTTCTCGGAAGACATGGACGAGAGCCACCTCCCAGTCATCGTCTTCAGTATGATGGATGCCAGCCATCCTGATTCCTAATGGCGCGAACCACTGAAGGCCCAATAGACTTGGCCGGTCTCTGTCTATAATGGTGAGTGGTAGAATTGCATCATGTCCCTTGAAAGAGACCTGGGCATGGCAGGTACCTGCGACTGGAATCCGGTTGCCTTGATAGTCTTTCAGTATGAGTCTCTGACTGCTGAGGTCTTGGCGTCGGATGTTGGGAATTAGCTGCTTGAGTGTTCTCCAGGATACCATGGATAGTGATGACCCAGAGTCGACTTCCATGATGCACGGTTTGTTTTCAATGGTGGCCTTTAGGTTTTTTTTAGCGTCAAGTGATGAAGCGTGGCCGATGGTGATGTTTTGATGAACCTCCTCTCGTCTGGGTGTGTCGTTAAATCTTTGGGGTCTGCTGTACTGGTTCCACTGGTTGCTAGAGCGGTCCCTCTGTGTGGTGGAGTTGCCTTCAGACCTCTTTGGGCTGCTCCCTCTCCGTCTGGGGCTGGAATTTCTCTTGTTTCTGCATACCTTCACGATGTGCCCTCGTTTCTCGCAAAAACGACACATGGCGTCTAAGAATCTGCATTCGGATCGGGGATGGTTTTCCCTGCATCCGGCGCATTGGTAGTTGGGTTTACAACCCCGCTGGTCCCGTTGCTCATGTTCCGACCGGAGCCTGTGGACTTCTTCTTCCTCGCTGTCTGAGGATGACTCGACATCTTCATGATGGGTGGTCGATGTGTACTTGTCTGAAGGTTTCCCAGCATCGTTGGTGGGTTGGCGGTTGGTTCCGCTGGTTCGACGCATTCGTGCTGCTGATTTACGAGTGGCTTCCGCTGTGGTGGCGTCTGCTATGGCATCTGCAAGCGAGATGTCTCCCTTGGCCATGATCTTGCTCTGGACGGTTGGGTCTCTAAGGCCAAGGACCATGCGGTCTCTCATGGCTTCTTCGAGGTTGGCGAAGCCACATAACCTGCCCAGGTTCCTCAGGTCTGCCACAAAACCCCCAACGCTCTCACCTTCACGCTGGTCTCTCTGGTAGAACTCGTGTCTGCGAATGAGAGTTGGCACAGCTGGGGCATAATGGTTGCGCAGGATGGGAGCAAGGGTGTCCCAATCCATGGTTTTAACCTCAGCTGGCTTCACTAAGGCTTTAGCCATCTTAAAAACGGCTGGCCCACAATGGGTTAGAAAAACGGCTTGTTTCTTGCTAGGCATGGCATCTTTGAGGTTGTTGGACTCCAGGAACATTTGAAATCTGTCCATATATGAGTCCCAGTCTTCGCTAGCTGGATCGAATGGTGCGGGTGGTATAGCGCTGCTGGCCATGTCACCGTCGTTGCACTCTGTCAGCCACGTGCTCCTTCAGCTAGCTCAAATCAATAGACTTCGTTGCCTCCGCATCCCATCCTCGTCGCCAGTGTTAGATCTGGGAGGATGGTTCAAGAATGGAGGCAAGACTCAGATAGCAACAACAGCTCTTTATTAGTGACTTCAGATCTGAGCAACTAATCCCAGCCGCAGCAGCCCCTTATATAGGGCCTGCTGCGGCTAGGCAGCCAATGAAGGCGATTTGAGTTTGCCACTCTTGGCAGGGCCAATCGCGGCAGCCCGTTTACTAGCCAATCGCATCAGTCTATGGCAACCAATCACGATCGGCTATCAGCAGGCCAATCAGGTTTGCAGGCTTCGAGCCTGCTAGTCCGGAACAGTTTTTTTCCTATGCTATGCGCAAGCGCTGCTCTTTATTAAAATATGTCAAGGTCAATGGACAGAGGCCTCATCACCACCTGGAGATGCCCACATGATGTTGTATACAACTTTTTATTGGATGGACAGTTTGAACTATTGAGTGGGAACGTTGCCATCACTTTTTATTGGATGGACAGTTTGAACTATTGGGTGGGAACGTTGCCATCACTTTGTATATGTGATTTATGTGCTCATTTTCTCAGATTCAGAATTCCTTTGGTACTACCACTTGATTTCCAGTAAAAGATATCTTTTCTCTAATTAATGGAGTCTAAGTATTTCTTTCTTGGATTTTGAATGGAGCACCAGCTGAAAATATCCTTTATAATTTAAAAACAGGTAATAATCTGAGTCAACTAGCAGGATGCATTGTCACTGAAATTTATTTCATTCTATTTTGGAACATGGCATCCTTTTTCTTAAAAAAATGGATATTTATCTGCATGATGATTATGATATGATGACCTAGGTTGCATATGATGACCTTAGGTGTGCATTCTGCCTTTCTTTCTCGACTCTGTGTGTGTGTGTTTGTGTGTGTGTGTCTGCCTGTGCCTGTGTTTGTGTCTGTGTGTATACACTGCTAGGTTAGCAGAAGCTGGGAGAAGTAATAGGAGCTCATTCTGTTATGTTGCGCTAGGGATTCAAACCGCTGAAGTGCCTACCTTTCTGATCGACAAACACACACACACCTAAAAAATTCCATATCTATCTGAACAACGTGTTGTCTTGACACAATTAGTTTTAAGTAGAAATTAATCAACATTAATCATAATTTGTTGTTGTTAGTTGTGAAGTCACAACCCCATGGACAACATTCCTCCAGGCCTTCCTGTCCTCTACCATCTTCTGGAGTCCATTTAAGCTCACACCTACTGCTTCAGTGATTCCATCCAGCCACCTCATTCTCTGTTGTCCCCTTCTTCTTTTGCCCTCAATCTTTCCCAGCATTAGGCTCTTCTCCAGTGAGTCCTTCCTTCCCATTAGGTGGCCAAAGTATTTGAGTTTCATGTTCAGCATCTGGCTTTCTAAAGAGCAGTCAGGGTTGACCCCAGGACTGACTGGTTTGTTCGCCTTGCAGTCCAAGGGACTCACAGGAGTTTTCTCCAGCACCATAGTTCAAAGGCTTCAATTCTTTGGTGCTCAGCCTTTCTAATGTCCAACTTTCACAGCCATACATTGCAACTGGGAAAACCATAGCCTTAACTATACACACTTTTGTTGGCAGGGTGATATCGCTGCTTTTTAGTATGCTGTCTAGATTTGCCATAGTTTTCCTCCCCAGTAGCAAGTGTCTTTTAATTTCTTGGCTGCAGTCCGCATCTGCGGTGATTTTGGAGCCCAGGAAAATAAAATCTGTCACTACCTCCATTTCTTCCCCATCTATTTGCCAGGAATTGAGAGGGCCAGATACCATGATCTTAGTTTTCTTAATGTTGAGTTTCAAGCCAACCTTTTCACTCTCCTCCTTCACCTGCATCAAGAGATTCTTTAGTTCCTCTTCACTTTCTGCCATTTAGAGTGGTATGATCTGCATATTTGAGGTTGTTGATATTTCTCCTGGCAATCTTAATTCCAACTTTTGATTCATCTAACCCCACCTTTCTCATGATGTGCTCTGCATATAAGTTAAATAGGCAGGGTGGCAGTATACAACCTTGCCGAACTCCTTTCCCAATTTTGAACCAATCAGTGGTTCCGTGTCCAGTTCTCACTGTTGCTTCTTGACCCACATATAGGATTCTCAAGAGACAAATAAGATGGTCTGGTACTCCCATTTCTTTAAGAATTTACCACAATTTGTCGTGATCCACAAAATCAAAGGCTTTAGCATAGTCAACGAAGCAGAAGTAGATTTTTTCCTGGAACTCCTGAACTTTCTCCATGATCCAGTATGTTGGCAATTTGATCTCTAATTTCTCGGCTCTTGAAAATCCTGCCTGTAGTTCTGGTAGTTCTCAATCCACATACCGCTGGAGCCTAGCTTGTAGGATTTTAAGCATAACTTTAGTAGCATGTGAAATGAGTGCAATGGTGCAATAGTTTGAACATTCTTTGGCATTGCCTTTCTTTGGAATTGGAGTGTAAACTCACCTTTTCTAATGCTGTGACCACTGCTGAGTTTTCCAAATTTGCTGGGAAATTGAGTGTAGCACTTTTACTGCATTGTCTTTTAACATTTTGAATAGCTCAGCTGGAATATTGTCACCTTCACTAGCTTTGTTGTTACTCAGATTTCCTAAGGCCCATTTCACTTCACATTCTAGGATGTCTGGCTTGAGGTCAGTGACCACCCCATCATGGTGGTCAGGGATGTTAAGCTCATTCTGTATAATTTTGCCACCTCTTCATAATCTCTTCTGCCTCTGTTTGGTCCCTGCCATTTTGGTCCTTTATCATGCCCATCATTGCATGAAACGTTCCCTTCATATCTCCAATTTTCTTGAAGAGATCTCTGGTCCTCCCTATTCTATTGTTTTCTTCTATTTCTTTGCACTGTTCATTTAAGAAGGTGAGAATGGAGATTTTACATCCTTCCCTGCCATACCCACCAAGCCACGCCCACCAAGTCACACCACACCCACCAAGCCATGCCCACAGAACTGGTAGTAAATTTTTTTTAATCCCACCACTGTTTTGAGCATGTCCGTCACATATAATAATATGAACCTGGTATCTGATTGCACTTCCAACATTTAGCTGATAAATTTTCATACATCTTTGCCAGTCTCGCTGGTGATAGATGCCACCTATAAAACATTTTGTATAAGTTCTTCTTGTAGGTTGTTGACATTGTTAGCTTACAATTTCTATCCCACAATTTCTGCCATTTATCTAGTTCTTATTGGGTAGCCAAATTTTTAGCCCATCTTATCATTGTTTCTTTCACTTGCTCTTCTTATAGTTTAATTCTCAATAAATAATTGCACACTATTTAAATTAATTTTTCATCTGTCCCTAGTAATATTTGGTCTAGTTCTGTTGGTTCTTTATAAAAGCCATTCATTCTTGTGTCTTTCTTGTATCTTGATTGTATTTGCACATATGGCCATGATGCTAAATGAATCCCTTAATTGGTCAGTTCTTGTTTAGATTTAAGTTCCCCTTTATCATTCAAAATGTTACAATTTTTTCTGCATCAATCACATTAGGATGTGTCAGTGCCTCCATTGTGGAGACCCAGACTAATATTTTCATATAATGTCTTTCTTTAACTTTTCCCCATACTAACAACAATGTATTTCTAACAAAACGTCTTTGAAAATATTCATGTATTTTATTTTTTGCTATATCTTAAAAATGCATGCCACCCCAATTGGAGATCATGCCCCTCCAAATTTAATAATCTTTTATGTCTCAGATTTACCCATTCTTTCACCCAGACAAGTGCAGAGGCCTGATAATATAGCTCCCAATCTGCCAACCCAAAGCCCCCTTTGTGTTTAGTATCTTGTAGGAGTTTAAATTTTATTCTTGCTTTTTCCCCTTGCCAAATATATTTTAATATCATTTTGTTTTGTTGTTCAGAGAATTTTTTTCTAGTATTGTCAGAATTGTTTGAAATAAGAATAACAGTCTTGGCAAGATATTCATTTTTATTGTAGCTATTCTTCCTATCATCAATGGTTGCAGGTTTTTCCATTTCTCCAAGTCTAATTTAATTTGTTGTAACAATTTCATATAGTTCTCTTCTTTAATAGTTGCACATCTTGCTGTTAACTGAATTTCTAAATATTTAACTTTCTTCACTATCTGAATATTTATCTTCTCCACCAGCTCTATTTTTGTTTCTCTGTAACATTTTTAGCTAGTATCTTACTTTTCTCTTTATTGATTTTCAGTCCTGCCACTTCACCATATTCTGCTACCCTTTTTATTAGCTTTGGTCCAGTTTCCTGTAGTTCTTCTAAAGTGAATACTAGATCATCTGCAAATGCCTGTAATTTGTATTTTTCTATTTTTATTTCCATTTCTTTTATTTCTGAGTCTTGTCTAATACTTATGTTTAATACTTCCAACGTTGATATAAATAGTAAAGGGGACAGAGGGCATCCTTGCCTTGTGCCTTTCCTTATGTTAAAGTTCTCTGAAATGTCCCCATTAACCATCACTTTTGTAATTTGTTTAGACTATAATGCCTTCATCATGTTAATAAATTTCTCCCCAAAATCCATATATTTTAATTGTAGTAACATAAATTGCTAATTTATATTCTCAAATGCTTTCTGTGCACCTTAAAATATTATTTAATAGTGATATTGGATTGTAATTTTTTGTGTGCTATCTGATTCTTCTTTCAGTATTGGAGTTATATTTGCTTCCCTCCATGTATTTGATATTTTAGCCTCTAAAAATACTTTATTGTAAACTTCCAACATTGGTGTACCTAAAGTATCTTGTAAGCATTTCTGCCGGCAATTCATCTGGTCCTGGTGTTTTATTATTATTATTTGTCTCTTAATCACGTCTATCAATTCCATCATCATTATCTTTTCATTTAACATAACCTTCACTATTTCAGGTACCTTGGGTAGTTCAGCTTTCTCTAAATATTGTTTTATTTTTCTTGTGACACATTCTCTTGATTATATAATTTTTATAGTACTGAATTATTTTCTTTTTTATTTCATTTTGGTAGTGAAAGGTTCCTTTTTCATCTAACAAACTATGTATTAACTTCTTCTCTGTTTCCTTTTTCAATTTATATGCTAACCATCTTCCTGGATTATTGGCATTTTCAAAGGTTTTTTTGTTTTGCTCTTTTAATCTTTTGTGCTAATTATTCTGTTTCCATAAAGTTAAGTTTGTGTTTTATTAATTCTATTTGCTTTTTTAAAAAAATTGCAGTTCATTCTGTAAGTCTATTTCCAGTCTTTCATGTTCTTTTGCCAATCTCTTTTGTGTTTGCCTCTTTTCCTTGCACTTTTTTGTTGTATAGGTTATAACTAGTCTCAGAATGTATGCTTTTGCTGTATCCCATACATTTTGTAGTGAAGTCTCTTCTTTTCTGTTCTCCTTTAAAAAGAAGTCAATTTCTTTTTCCTTTATTTGAATATTTTTTTTATCCTTTAGTATCACTTGATTCAACATACATCTCTTTTTTTCTTTGACCATTCCATTTTATTTTTATTGGGTTATGATTTGCCAATATATTTGTTTCAATTTCTATCTCTTGTACATTTGCTCTTAATTCCAGTGTCAACCATATCATATCAATTCTTGACCATGATTGGTGTCTATCTGAGTAGAATGTATATTGACTTTTCTCTAAGTTCATTTCTCTCCATGTATCTTGGAGTGAAAATTCTTCTGTCATTTTAAAAAAGTCCTCGGTAGTATTTTCTGTGCCTTTTTACCTATTTTCCTGTTTTTATAGTGCAGTTTTGCATCCACCATTGCATTAAAGTCTCCTAACATACATATGTTTCCATAGTCCATTTCAGTTATTTTCATATGAAGTTTTTTGTAAAATTCTTCTTGTTTCTTATTCGGTGCATATATTGCTATCAACAGTACTTGTTTTTTTATTTATTACCTCTAACATCAAAATTCTTCCTTCTTCATCTATATAAATTTGCTTAGTATTTATTGTTTCCTTTATATAAAATGTGTTAGAGTTTGTTGCAGAAAATCAAATCCAGAAAGCACACACAGATCACTGATTCAGTAGGATTCATTAATTTCTTTATATACATAATAACACATGAAGTAAATTTACAATACCAACAGCAGATTCTTCCAACGTGGTAGCAATTACAGGCAAAACACAAGCAGGGGAGAGAACAGCAGGGAACAGTTTCAGTTTTGATTTAGAGTTGCAGACTAGTTTGCAGCTTCAGAGCTCAGAGCTTAATACAGAGCCATGCCCAGGCTCCTTCTAGTTTCACTAGAAGGTGGCTGGATGGAATCACTGAAGCAGTAGGTGTGAGCTTCTAGTTTCAGTCTCCAAACAGTTCTTATTGGCTGATTTTGTTACCATGCCTATTCATTGGCTGACTTTGTTACCATGCTTCTGCCAGTTCATGAATATTCTGACATGTTGTACTAATAAAAAAATGTGCTTTTCCAATTTTGGATATTTTTAAAGCTTACTATGTTGTTGTTTTGTTGATATGAATTAATTATATTATATTATATTAATTATATTATATTAATTATATTATATTATATTATATTATATTATATTATATTATATTATATTATATTATATTATTATATTATATTATATTATATTATATTATATTATATTATATTATATTATATTATATTATATTATATTATTGAATTGAATTGACAGATGAAGTCAAGCTTTAGTTTTTATAATTTTGTGAAGGTTTTTTCCTTTTCTTTGGTGAATTCAATCCATTTATGTTAACTGATAACATCTTTAATTCTTCTTCCATCTTCTCACTTATATATAGGTCACGTTGTCCTGGCTGATCTTAATTCTCTCCGTTCCTTTGCTTATGCTCCTTCTCACTGTATTTGTTCTATTTTCTCAGCGTCACTTTCTTTTTGTCATATAATCTTTTCCACATTTACTGGTTCTTTTTGACCTTAGCGTTCTGTTCCCTCTCCCCCTTTCGGTTCTTCAGCGGTGCCAAATTGATATTCATGTGCTTTGTCCAATGAGTCCAGTCTGTATCTTTTTTCATTCCAAGTTAATAGTACTCCCTCCATTATCAATCATCTAAAATTTGCATTGTATTTTGATCAGCTGACCTATCAGGAATTGGTATTGTCTCCTGAAATTTCTTACGATTCTTGGCAACTGTTTCAACACCACAATTTGTTTGCATTTATGGTTCATTTCTTACTTTTTGGAGTACTTCAACTCTTCTTTTTTAAAAAAAAGTTTTTTATTGGTTTTAAAGCAAACATAAACAAACAAAACATAAAAACATCAAGCCATCTTCCATACATATACATACAGTGTGCCAGTTGGTTTACAAATAGTTTTGTGCTTCCATTTCGTAGTCTTCAATTACAATTACATTGCATATAATCTCATATTGTCAATCAAAAATTAAATACCATTATCATTTATTATTATTATTATTATTATTATTATTATTATTATTATTATTATTATTTCATCATTTGACTATATTTTATTCATTCATGTTTTACAAGATAATGATAATTTACTTAGTTTATTTTATAACAGTTCATATTATCATCCTAAATCTATCCTAAAATCATTTTGTAGATATAATAAGAAAGAAGTACATCCTTATATATCTATTATTTTCTAAAAGTCTACATATTTCATTACTGTATTTTATTGTCTAACCATTGATAGAAAAGATCTCAAATTTTATAAAATTGTTTATCCTCTTGTTCTCTAATTTCAAATGTCAATCTACTCATTCCAGCACATTCCAATATTCCCTCCTGTGATGGTATTTTCTCATTTTTTCAGTTTTCGGCAAATACAATCCTAGCCGCTGTTAATACATTTACAATCAGGTATTTCAAGTCTTTACTATATATTTCAGGTAAAATTCCCAATCAAAATATCTCTGGTTTCAAATCTATATGCTTTTTTGTCATTTTTTCCAACCACATGTGGATTTTAGTCCAATATTTTTTAGCATCCGCACAAGTCCACCACATATGGTAATATGAGCCAGGTATCTGATGACATTTCCAGCATTTTTCAGATTTATTCTTGAACATTCTTGCTATTCTTGTTGGGGGTAGGTGCCACCTGTAAAACATCTTATACAAATTTTCTTTATATGCTGTTGGCATTGTCATTTTATAATTTTGAGACCACAGTTTTTGCCATTTCTCTAGATCAATCCCATATCCAAAATTCTTCCCCCGAGCAATCATAGTTTCTTTAACTTGTTCTTCTTATAGTTTAATTTCTAATAGATATCCATACAATTTTTTAATCACCTTTTCATCAGTACCTGTCAAAATCTTATCTAAGTCAGTCAGTTTATCATAGAAACCTTCTGTTTTAGAATCTTTATCATACCTTGAATGTATTTGCACATATGAAAACCAATTCATCTTTATACCTTGTTCCTCTAGTTTTTGCCTAGATTTAAGTTCACCCTTTTTATTCAACATTTCACCATATCTAACTGTTTGTTCCTTTTTGTATATTATAGGATAAGAAAATGCTTCGATAGTCGATAACCAAACTGGAATTTTCAAATAACATTGTCTTTTAATCTTCTCCCAATTTAACCACAAAGATTCCCATATATGTCTTCTAAAATACCCCTGTGTTTTAGTTCCTTTATACCATAAAAAAGCCGGATACTCAGTATCCCAGGTAGTCTAGGTTGAATTTGCATTTCAACAGCTTTGCATATAGTTTGGCCGTGAGGAGCTTTTTGAGTACCTGGCACATCAGTTTGATGTGCTCCTCTAGCATCTCAGTGAAAATGAGAATGTCATCTAAATACACGAGGACCCCTTTGTACAAGTGCTCATGCAGCACTTCACTGATCAGTTGCATGAATACAGCAGGGGCTCCTTGGAGGCCAAATGGTACTACTTTATATTGGAAGCTCCCTAGAGGGCAATTAATGCTTTCCACTAGTCTCCTTCTTTGATTTGTACTCAAAAGCAAGCCTCCCACAGGTCTAATTTGTTGAATACTTTCCCCTTCATCAGGTGGGCTAGCAGGTCTTTCATGAGAGGGAGTGGGTACATATTTTTCATGAAAAGTGTGTTAATTCCTCTAAAATCCACACATAGCCTCATCAACCCATCTTTTTTCTCTTTGAAGAGGACTGGGGCACCCACCCTTGACTTTGCTGGTTGTATGAATTTTCGAGTTAGATTTGTGTCAATGTACTCCTTCAGTTCCTTCATCTCTTTGGGGATTATGGAGTACCTTTTTGACTTGGGTAGTTTTGCTCCAGGCACAAATTCTATAGTGCAGACAGTGGGACAGTGGGGGGTGGGGGTGTAGGCTGTTGCATTCCTCTTCACTGAAAATGCCTGCTAGATCTTGGTATTCTCTAGGGATTTTGGGTGTCCCTGGGAGCTGTTCAGATGTGGTTTTGGTCCTCTCATATCACTTAATGCCTTTTGGCTATTGGACAGCTCCTGTGGCAGTTTCAGGGGGAGGGAGAGGCCTATCCCCAGACTAACCTTTTGGTCATCTCCTTCCCACCAGATGCTATGCTAGTTACCATCACCACTACCATTATTGACCGAGCATTGTACTCTTCTTGTTGTGAAGGAGCATGATGTTAGGTGTATAATGAAAGCAGTAAACTCTAGAAAAGCTGCAGGACCTGATAACATTCCTGGTTGTGTAGTAAAAGAAGGTGCGGATCAGTTAGCCGGGGTGTGGACTGAGATTTTCAATCGTTCTTTGCTACAGTCTATTGTTCCAACTTGTCTGAAGGCTTCTATTATTGTTCCAGTACCCAAGAAGTCACCTGCAAATGCTTTAAATGACTTCAGGCTGGTGGCATTGACTTCTGTGATAATGAAGTGCTTCGAGCAGTTAGTTCGGAAATATATTATTTCTTGCCTTCCTGTTACCTTTGACAATTATCAGTTTGCTTATAGAACAAACAGATCTACTGAGGATGCTGTCAATACTGTTCTTCATACTGCCCTATCTCACTTGGAGAAAAAAGGAACGTACGTCAGAATATTATTTGTTGATTTTAGTTCTGCTTTCAACACAATATTACCCCACAGATTGATGTCTAAGCTTAAAGATCTGAAGCTACCAGACTCCATATGCTGGTGGATTCTGAATTTTTTATCAATCATTCACAAAGGGTTAGGATGAATGAGCATATCTCTTCTGTGGAGATCCTCAATACTGGCACTCCTCAGAGCTGTGTATTGAGTCCACTTTTATTCACTATTTATACGTCTGATTGCACCTGAGTAATAAGATCATTAAGTTTGCAGATGATACAATGTTGGTGGGGCTCATTTCTGAAAATGATGAGTCTGCGTACAGGGATGAAGTTCATCAGCTGTCCCTCTGGTGCAAAGTAAACAATCTTATTTTTAATATAAATAAGACGAAGGAATTCATAGTGGATTACAGGAAGAGCAGTTCGGATATCCAGCCGTTGTATATCGATGGTGTTTTGGTAGAACAGGTGGCAGAATGTAAGTTTTTAGGTATCACCCTGAAACAAGATCTAACATGGGGGGCAAATACTTTAGCCCTAGAAAAAAAGGCTCATCAACGACTGTATTTTTTAAGACTTTTAAGATCACAACAACTGCCAGAGAGTCTGTTGGTTGCCTTTTATTGAAGCTCTATAGAGAGCATTTTATCTTATTGCCTCTGTGTGTGGTTTAGGAGTTGTACAGAGGCGGAGAAAAGGGCACTCCAAAGAGTGATAAAAAGGGCACAAAAGAGCAGCAGATGTCCTCTTCCCTCATTGGAGGATTTGTATAACATGGGATGTAGAAGGAAGATACAAAAGATCTTGAGAGACCCTTCGCAGCCAGGCCACTCGTTTGAGATTCTACCATCAGGAAGACGATATAGAGTGCTGAAAGCCAGGACAAGTAGATTTAAACATAGCTTTTACCCAAGTGCTGTGATCAGGTTAAATGCAGAGTTATGAATCTGGTGGTCTTAACATATATATATCCTGGCTGTACAGTTTTTAACTGTTATTGTTTTAATTTGTTTTACATTGTTATTTGTATATGTCTTTTGGTGTTGTTCAGTTGTATGTTGTGGAAGAGCACCTTATTTCGTTGTTCTCAGGTTTCTAAGTACAATGACAATAAATTTATCTAATTTATCTAATCTAATCTAGTTCCAAAATCACTGCTTTGGTCACCTTTGGTGCCACTATGATGCGGATGAGCTCCCAGTGCTGGCCCAACTCTAGCATTATTGGTTCAGTGAGGAGGGTGGCAGGGGCTCCCCCTATCAGCGATCCATCAACCTTCTTGAACTGTGTAGGCCGGTCATTGTTTTCATCCTGATCCTCAATTGTAGGACCGTGGGCAGGCTGATTAGGCAGCGGGTGCAGGCCATGTCTATGATGGCTTCAATCTCCTCCTGTGTCCTGGTTTGCAGCACCATTAGCCACCCTTACTTCCTAGTAATAAATATTGATCTAACACAGGGGTCCTCAAACTATGGCCCATAGGCTGGATAAAGCCCACTGAAGCCATTAATCTGATCCATGCAGGACCATGAGGTTGCCCCGCCCACCCACCAGCCCCACCCTTTGGCCAAGTGCAGGCATTACCTTTGAAAGCCACATGGGCTGGAACTGGAAGGTAAAGCCAATGGGAGGGGAGGGAAATCCACTCTGGACCACCATGCTCAATCAAAGAGCCACCTCAGGGGGATGGACATGGTGAGGCTCAGCTGCCTTTAGGGCCTGCCTCTTGGCTTTCATGGGGCCTCTGGGTGCCTGTCACCCACTCGCCCTCACCCCTACACAGGGCAATGTCAACCGTAGCTTTGCTGTCCATTGCATCTAGAAATCTCAAATAAGGCTGAGAATGAATGTTTGTGTTGTAGCCAGCCCAGGTGCTAGATCGGCCCCCTGATCTCGGCCCCCTGATCCTTGTCTGCTGGAAAGCTGGCCAAGACCTTGCTTGCTGCCTGCTGAAGTGCCTGGACTCCCAGTGATAGGGGAGGGGCTGGAGCTACTAAACAGGCAGCCAAGCTAAGTGCCAGAAGGACCCCATCCTGTCACTGGGATTCCAGGTGCCTCAGCTATTGGATTAATGAGCGAGACCTCGTCTGGGCTCCTTGAGAGACTAGGAGTTCATAGGGGGCCAATCTAGCACCTGGGCTGGCTGCAAGACAACATTCATTCTTGGCCTTATTTGAGATTCCTAGCTGCAATGGATAGCAAAGCTAGGGTTGACCCTGGCCACTTCTCTCCATTGCAGTGCTTCCTGGACATGGCTTACAGCTCTGAGCCCAAAGCAGCAAGAGTCAAGGGCTGCCTTGGTGCCACTAGCCTCAGGCTCTTAGCAGTCCACAGAGAATGTGCTCGAATGAGCACCGAGACCTGGGCCTCTGGGGCGGGGGGTGAACAAAGAGTTTTATGGCTTTCTTTCTGCCTCGCAGAAGCAGAGATGGGTGGGAGGCCCAAAAGCACACAGCACCCCAGTGTGATGCCCTCCCCTGAGGGTTGCCCATTCACCCACCCACCCAGAAGCAGCACATCCCCCAGTCATGGGCTGGATGTGGGGCCCAAGGTAGAGGAGAAGGTGGCAGGCAGGGGAGAGTACTGTGTGCCCATCTCTGCTTCTGTGAGGCAGAAAGAATGCTGTAAACCCTTCAGCCATGCTCTCCTGGGGCCCTGGTCTCAGCACCAATTTGAGTGCATCCTCTGTGGACTGCTAAGAGCCCGAGGCTGGTGGTGTCAAGGCAGTCCTTGCCTCCTGCCACTTCAGGCTCAAAGCTGTAAGCTGCATCTGGAAAGCACTGTGGTAGAGATAAAAGGCTGGGGTTAATCCTAGCTTTGGCCATTGCAGCTAGGAATCTCAAATATGTTTGAGAATCAATGTTGTGTTATAGCCAGCCTGAGCACTAGATCGTCCCCCTGTGAACTCCTCATCGCTCGAGGAACCTGGCTGAGATCTCACTCACCAATCCAATTGCTGAGTCTCCTGGATTCCCAGTGATGGGATGGGGTCCTTCAGGCACCTAGCTTGGCCGCCTGTTTAGTAGCTCCAGTGGCTACAACACAAATGTTCATTCTCTGAGCCTGAAGTGGCAGGAAGTGAGGGCTGCATTGATTCTTCAAGTTTCAAGTGACAAGATATAGGTTACTTTTTGGGAGACTGCAAGATTGCCCCACCTCCCCACCAGCCAGCTGGTCTTTGGCTTGTCAGCCTCCAGATGTCAGATTCCCACCAGCCAGCACCAGTTCAGGGTTTCTTTTCCCCCATCCCATTTGTTCTTCTAGGACACTTATCTTTCCCTTGGATGTATCTAAGAGCTAAAATTTAATTGTAATTGAAATCTTAATTTCTCCAGAGGGGTTCAAATACTGGAAAGGGGAGGGAGAGAGACAGAGGGGGAGAAAAACAGAGGGGGAAAGAGAGAGAGAGAGACTTGTTGAGAGACTTTGCACAGTTGCTGGGTGGGTGTGGCCATGGTAGGCATGGCCTACCAGAACTTCTGGGAGGGCTGTTTTTCCCCTTCCCCAGAGTCCAGAGGCTTCCGTCAGGTCTCTGGAAGGGCAAAAACGGCCTCCCCCAGGCACTGGAGGATCTCTGGAAGCCAGAACTTCTGGACTTCTGGAACTTCCAGGAGGGCCATCTTTTGCCCTCCCAGACCCTGCACTTATCTGCATCCAAAACAGGGGCGACGCGGGGTGGGCAGAGCCAGCTGGTCAACTACTGGTTTGGCAAACCAGATGTACATTTAACACCCAGTTTGCCCAAACCAGCCCGAACCAGCTGAATCCCACCCCCGAATTAGCCTACAGCCTAAATGTGGTGGTTAGGATTGTGTTGTTTTGTGGAAAGTAATCAGGATCAGCCCAAGTACATAGCATGAAAAAGAACTATTTTGCAGGCTAACTAAATGGAGAAATGAATTATGCCATTTGTTTTTCTGCAATTGCTCACAAAGCATTTTGCTCCCAGGAAAGATCTTTTCTAATCCTAGCAGGAATTCAGGGTAGGCATATACAATATTTAGCATACAAATGAAAAGCCGCAGGAAAGTTGGGGGAGGGATAGTGAATTTATCAATGTGTTGCTTTTGATAATATGATTGAAACCCCATCCTTCATTGTGTAATTAGAAAGAAAATTGATTTTAGAACCATGGTTCTGTGTTACCTATAGTTTGAACTTGAAAGGAGACAAAGTAAATCCATATGAAAGAATCTAGCTTTTCAGAAACCCAATAAAATACTTTTAAAGGATGATCTATAATTTAGTAGCTTAAAGACAACCTTTAAATGTTCCCTATACTTCTGCATCATCAAAATAGTAAATTAATCATTTTGGCTCAGTTTTTATTTAAAAGCTCAGCTCTCTCATTACTGGATAGCTACCATTTCAGCTGAAAAGGAAACATTAACCTAGGAAATTAAGCATAACAGGACTGGGAAGTGTGTCTAAGTATAGCCGAATAAAAAGCTGCTGATTTGAGTCAGCTGGAGCTGGGAGGCAAACATCTAACCCAAGGAAGCATAAAATAATAAATTCAATTGTTGGACATTTTGTTCTACCACTAATTGAAAGAATCAGAATAAAAGACAAAACCAGCTAAAAGCAGGGTAAGACATGCATGCCGTTATTTTCATATTACTTAATCAAGTGTCCTTGGATAGTCCATAGAATGGATAACATGCAACAATCTCTTCTTAGTTCCAAGTGCTACTAGAAATCGTATTATCACCATCATCACATCTAACCAGTCACAGCTGTATCCCACCATGATTTTGTTAGTCTTTTTCTAAAGCCATTCATGTTGAATAGCTGTCATACTATAGGAAAATAAAGATGTGCTGAAAATTTTCTACCACTCAGCTTTCTTCAATAGTTCCCACCCAGGCTTAATATTATACATATTGTACAATTTTATACACTATTATACAATTTTAGAATTTTTTTATTACTAACTTTTACTAAGAAATGTGGCAAATGAGTAATTTGCAACTATGATCATTTGGTTTGTCTTCCTGTATTTTGTCAGTTCTATATTATCAGATGTATTAACTAAAATACATGCATATAACAATTGTGACCATGTATCAATTTTAAAAAGGCAATATGAGATAGGCAATGTTATGCATAAACTAGTTACATATTATTGTATTACCTAGGGGTATTATTGAGCACTGTATTGATAATTGATTGCTATAGAGAAAGAACATGAACATTGGTCCAGATTTACTTAAGATATATAGAGTTAGAGGCTATAGTTCTTCAACATGTTAATCAGGTTGAAAGAATGCATATTATATCACTTTTTCTATGAACGTGCATAGTTGAACAAATATTAGAGCAGGTTATAAAACATGAGTATCCCAATTCAGCAAATGGTCCAGGAGATATGAATTAGATTGATAAGGATCAATAATTGTACCTGGACCCTCTTGGAGGTAAAGTCAGAACTATCAGGATGGACCTAAAATGTTCTAAAGATATAAAGTGTATAAAGACCTGTCACCAAAATGTTGGAAATGTGTCCATGAACATGGAAGATATTACCATGCATGATGATCTTGTAAGAAAACCCAGGATTTTGGCATAAGATTCAGATATGGTTAGAGGAGATGACTGGACAGAAAATAGAATATAAATAGAATATAAAAATAGAAATATTTTTACTTGGAATTATGACAGAAAGATATAGTAAAGAGGAGATTTATCTAATAGTACACATTATCACAACAGCAAGAATGACTTTTGTCCAAAAATGGAAAGATAGAGAAATTCCCAATGAAGGTGAGGTGATAAAGAAGATATTGGTATGTGCTGAAATGGATAGATTGACTCTGGAATTAAAAAATAAGGATGAGACAGAATACTACAAGATAAATTTTATCAATGGTGGAAAAAGAAAGGAAGGACCCAAAATAAAAAATAAATAGGATTTGTAGAAGGGATAATTACAGATAAAAACTAACTGTACAAATGTATATAAAATATGTATTATATATTATAACATGCATGACAAAAAGGAATGTCAGGATGATCACACCGTGTCCAATCTTTTAATAATTTAATCAATAAAATATATTTTAAAAAATCTTCACCTGAGTGAAAGAAAAATAACCAGTAACAAGCTTGATCTTAGATGATGGTTATGCAAATACTGTATCAGACCATTCAGCATCCAAATGGGTTGTATCAATCCTTAAAAGATGTAAAGGTCACCTAAAATTTAGAGTGAGCCTTCAAATGTGGATTTAAAAAAAAATGTATTGAAAAATATAAAAATTAATTTCTGTACTCAGGAAGATATCTAACTATTTTGCCTTTCTTTTTGCAATACTTGCTTGCTCTTTGAAGTAAAAACATGGGCAATTATTTTGGATTATGAATTTTCTCTTTCTGCAGGTCACCAAATCCCACAAGTATACATGTGTGAAGGAGATACACTAGAACAGGGGTGTCAAACTTGATTTCATTGAGGGCCATATTAGCATTATGGTTGTCCTCCTGGGGCTAGGGAGGAGGAGGGGAATGACCAGGTTGGTCACAGCCAATAGCATGGCCCAGGGGGGCATGCTCACTCATGGTGGGGGTACCTGTGGGGGTTGGGAGGGTTTGGGGAGGGAATCCAAGGGTCTCCAGGAGGTAGGGCAGTGAGCAGGAGACTCATTCTGCAGGATGAGGTGAGGCGAGGCAGGAAGCGGCATGGCTGAAACTGGAATTCATCAGCCACCATGTGCTCTCTGTCCTTTGTGTGCTAGGGCTAACTGTTTCTGGCTACAGCCGCAGCTTTCCAGCCCCACAGCTGGCACACTCTGTAGCTCTGGAGCAAGCTGCCACCCCCGGGCTGGCCGTCCAAGCAGCAGGTGGAGGTGATGGGAGGGCATGTAATGTGGATTGCTAGATGTATTTACTCTGTCCCACTGTCTGTTTTGGCTTGTGGTTGGAGAGCAGGTCATCTCCTCAACCTCCTTGTGGGTTCGTCCTTGGACTACATGTGGAGCATGTTCCCCTCATGCACCCGATGCACTTTGGCCCTGCTGCAAGCTGCCACCACCTTTGCTCAGCAGATCCACTCAGCCCAAAGGAGGCAAAGTGGCCAGCTAGAAAGGCCGAGTAGATATGGTAGAGCAGGTAAAAAGATGCTCACCATGAGTGGGGAAAGCCAGATCTCCATTGGCACCATGGCTGCCCAGGCCCAGCAGAGACGGGGGAGGAATGCAATCTACTCGGTCTTTCTAGCTGGCCACTTTGCCTCCTTTGGGCTGCTCTGGGCGGTGACAGCAGTGGCCTAATGGACCTGAGAGAGCTGCTGTCAACCTTAGTGGTGGCAGTGGCCCACAGTGGTGCCAAGGTGCATCAGTTGAATAAGGGGAGCACTCTTCACAGCAGTAGCTAGAGGCAGAGAAGCAGGGGAGAGGCAGTCACTTCAGCCTGCTGGTTGCTCTGGGCAGCTGCCTGCCCCATCCCAGCCAAGTGGGATGCAGGAGGCACATCTGATGGTCTGTATCACATGCCTCCCTCTGACTCTGCCTGCTGCTGGTGCTGCCATGCCTGGTTCTTGGAAGTCCAGCCTGGTGGTCACAATGGGCTGTGAAGCCCCTGATGCTGGACATCTCCCCCCATGTGCACACACACACACAAACACACACACACACACACACACTCGAAAGGCCTGTGAGCAGGGCATGGAGATGCTGGTGTGGGCATGGTGCTGATCTGCAACTTGGTGTCAACTCATAAAATATTTCATATGTATGTATGTATGTATGTATGTATGTATGTATGTATGTTGTGGCTCCGGGCTTGGATTCAGCTCCTGTGATTGATATGAGTTCAAGTGAAGAGGCCATGGCAGAACGATATGAGCCAGCCTGGCTTACTGATTGGACTGATAACCAGGATGAGGAGATGAATGTGACAAAGGACGACAGACCTGATGTATTAGAATTGTCAGGACCTTTGACCTCCTCTGGTTCCTTATCTGATCAACAGCCAGGAATGGCTGACAGGGAAGTTTTGAGAGAGTCTTCTAGTGGAGATGAGAACTTGGAAAATTTGTGGTTAAATGTAAAAAATAGAAGACGGTTGAAAAGGCAAAATCAGCTGGAGCGAATGAGAAGAGCAAGTCAGTAAATTAGCACGTTGCCTTAATGAGTATAAAAGGACACAGCTGGGCTGGTACATTTCGCCAGGAACAAAATAACTATTTGAGTGAGGACGTTACAGCAAAGAGCTCTGAGGCTGAGGATTTATTGCCAGGACTGGTTTGCCGGACAGAGTAAAGATTTATGCTGTGGTTTCTGCCAGCCGTTATCTTGTAAGACTTCTTTCCGTTTGATTTAATTGTGAAACGGCTGCTTTCTGTTTTGTTCCTTTGAATTTTGAAGGGGAGTCATAACATTATTGTTCCTGGCCCAAACAAACCATCTTTAAAGCAAGATGGATTCAAATCAACTGCAGCGTCTTCGGGAGCATAAGCTGTATGCGAAACTGGAGAGTGTTTCTTTTTTCAGTCGTCGATAGAGTTTTTAGGGCACATCATTTCTCCCGAGGGCATTGCTATGGACCCTAAAAAGGTTGAGGCATTGTGTAGTTGGGAAGCCCCTCGTCGAGTCAAGGACGTCCAACGTCTTTTGGGATTCGCCAACTACTATCGGACTTTTATCCCAGACTTTGCTAAAGTAATGGACCCCATAACTCAGCTCTTCCATAAGAAGGTCCCGTTTGTGTTGGGGCCCCCGCAACAACAGGCTTTTGACATTTTAAAGAAAGCGTTTGTAGCCGAGCCGATATTGAGGCATCCTGATCCGAATCGTCCATTTGTGGTCGAGACAGATGCTTCTAATGTCGCTATCGGAGCAGTACTGTTACAAGCTTCGAAGGATGGCGCGCCTCTTTTCCCGTGCGCATACTATTCTAGGAAGCTCACAGCTTCAGAGCGCAACTACACCATCTGGGAAAAGGAGTTGTTGGCCATTAAGGCTGCTTTTGAGACCTGGAGACATCATTTAGAGGGGGCTCAGCACAAGGTAGAGGTTTGGACAGATCACCGAAACTTGGAACATTTGACCACAGCTAGGAAATTGAACCAACGTCAGATTCGGTGGTCGTTGTTTTTTGCCAGGTTCAATTTCTCCATTACTTATGTTCCGAGTGGACAGAATCGGAGGGCAGACGCGTTGTCTCGGAAGCCCGAGTATATCGGGCCCGAGGATCCTCTTCCTCTACGAACGGTGATACCACCAGAATCCTTGGCCGTACTGCAAGATCCAGTAGACTTGCGGGCTTGCATACGAGAGGTGCAACGATTGGATGCATGGACGCAGCAGAGACGGGGGGACGTCGGACCTGATTCTCCATGGTCCATTGAAGAGGACTTGCTCCGACATCGGGGTTTATTATACATACCTACCAGGTCGTTGAGAGCTCTCATCATGACACAATGTCATGATAACCCCGCTGCTGGCCATTTTGGATTTTATAAAACCTTGCATTTGGTCACCCGGACTTTTTGGTGGCCTCAGGTTCATCACAATGTGTTCTCTTATGTCACTTCTTGCGTCCAGTGTAGGCAAGCGAAAGCGGCATCGGGTGCGCCCCCTGGACTCCTCCAACCATTGCCGACTCCGGGCAGACCATGGGGAGCGATCTCCATGGACTTTCTCACGCATTTACCATCCTCGTCGGGCTTCACGACGGTACTCGTGGTAGTTGATATGCTGACTAAAATGGCTCATTTCATTCCCTGTCGGAGATTACCTTCATCCCGCACTACGGCTCAGCTATTTTTACAGCATATCTTTCGTCTGCATGGACTGCCAGAAAGAGTGGTTTCTGATCGTGGGGTTCAGTTTACTGCGCAGTTTTGGAAACAGTTAATGGCAGCGCTACAAGTTCAGGTGTGCTTAGCATCAGCGCACCATCCTGAAACTGATGGCGGGACTGAGAAGGTGATTGGCATTCTTATCCAATATTTGAGGTGTTTTGTTAATCAGCGACAAAGCGATTGGGCGAAATACCTCCCATTGGCAGAATTCGCTTTTAATAACTCGCAGCACACCTCCACTCGGGTAATACCATTTTTCGCGAATGTAGGTTATCATCCACGCTTCTTCCCATTAACTTGGATGGATTCACCGGTTCCTGAGACACAAGATTTTCTGGAGGAACTACAAGCGGTCCACCATTTAGTAAGGCAACAACTTGAACGAGCGAAAGAGGACTATAAACGGTTTGCGGACCGGTCACGTCAAGCACCGCCTCCGTTAGCTGTGGGTGACAAGGTGTGCTTGTCCATGAAACACCTTCGGATCGATCGCCCAATTAGGAAATTGGACCATCGTTTCATCGGTCCATTCCCGATTGAGGCGGTTATCAACCCTGTGGCATACCGGCTCACCTTACCGCGCTCCATGCGTATTCACCCTGTCTTCCATCGCTCTCTTTTGGTTCCTGCCTCCCCGGACTGTCCTCTACATGCTCCAGCTGGTACGACTTCCCCATCAACGCCCCATGAGGAGGCGGAGGTTGATGACACGGTGGTCAGCATTACTGATTTGCGTTGGCTCAAGGGTCGTTTTCAGTATTTAGTCGGGAGGAGAGTGGATGACTCGGAAATTTGCTCATGGACGGATGCATCTGCAGTTCATGCTCCAGACATCATTCGGGACTTTCATGAACGTTTCCCTTCAAAACTGCATCCGGATCGTCAGACCCGGGGGAAGGGCCCTGCAGTGAGGGATAGTGTTGTGGCTCCGGGCTTGGATTCAGCTCCTGTGATTGATATGAGTTCAAGTGAAGAGGTCATGGCAGAACGATATGAGCCAGCCTGGCTTACTGATTGGACTGATAACCAGGATGAGGAGATGGACGTGACAAAGGACGACAGACCTGATGTATTAGAATTGTCAGAACCTTTGACCTCCTCTGGTTCCTTATCTGATCAACAGCCAGGAATGGCTGACAGGGAAGTTTTGAGAGAGTCTTCTAGTGGAGATGAGAACTTGGAAAATTTGTGGTTAAATGTAAAAAATAGAAGACGGTTGAAAAGGCAAAATCAGCTGGAGTGAATGAGAAGAGCAAGTCAGTAAATTAGCACGTTGCCTTAATGAGTATAAAAGGACACAGCTGGGCTGGTACATTTCGCCAGGAACAAAATAACTATTTGAGTGAGGACGTTACAGCAAAGAGCTCTGAGGCTGAGGATTTATTGCCAGGACTGGTTTGCCGGACAGAGTAAAGATTTATGCTGTGGTTTCTGCCAGCCGTTATCTTGTAAGACTTCTTTCCGTTTGATTTAATTGTGAAACGGCTGCTTTCTGTTTTGTTCCTTTGAATTTTGAAGGGGAGTCATAACATATATATATATATATATATATATATATATATATATATATATATATATATATAGTTTCTTTTGTTACATTATAAAACATCATGGTATCAACAGCGTTCTTGGCATCTATACAGGTTTTTGGTTTAAATATCATAATACATTATATTACATTTGTCTAATATTAAATAATAGCTTTAACTATGATTACTATTCTTATATCTTTATATAATTTACAAAATTTTGTTTTACTTTCTTAAGGATTATTTCAGTTAAGCTTTTTGTCTCACTTCTTAGTATTTGGGGTTTTCCATACCTGCGCAAAAGCTATTCTGGCGGCTGTTGTAATGTTGTAATCTTTTCTCTTTCTCTATTTTTAATTTATGGGACAACCACCTTCCTGGTTTATTTGCTGATTCAATGAAATTATGTTTAAGAGTTTTTAAGTTGCGTGTATTTTCCTCAATATCTATCAAATTTGATTCATCTCTAATCATCCCCATTTCTTTCTTAGCTTCCATATTTTGGGGGTCTTTTTGGAGCTCATATTCAATTTTTTAAATCCTTTCTTGTAATTCATTCTGTTTCTTCTGTTTTTCTTTATTTTTCTTAGCTATATAGGCTATTGATATGCCTCTCGTGAAGGCCTTTGTGGTGTCCCATAAATTTTGTAAACTAGTATGTTGTTTTAAATTAACCTTAAAGAATATTTCTAACTCATTTTTAATTCTTTGAATATATTCTTTTTCTTTTGTTATTTGTGGATTTAATATCCATCTCCTTTTCGTTTTTATTATGTCCTTCCCATATAATTTTAACCGGGCTATGATCGGCCCATATATTGGGCATTATTTCTACTTCACTAATGTCTTTCTCAATTGCCCCATTGCACCATACCATATCGATTCTGGACCATGATTTTTGTGGACTAGAATAAAATGTGGATTCCTCTTCCTCCATATGTCTTCCAAATTGGTTTCTTGCGTTAAATTGAAATTTTTTTTCCATAGAATTCTCTTTTTTTTCTTCCTAGTCTCTTCCATACTAATATAGTCTTTTTTAACATCAACAATGGCATTAAAGTCCCCATCAAGCAAATATTTTCTTTACTTACACTAATTATTTTATCATATAGTCTCTTATAAAAGTTCTTGTTCTTTTTGATGTAAATTAATTTGTATCATTAAAATTCTGCCTTGTCCATCTGGGCTTCCTCACACCTTCGTCTTCTCCTCCAGGGTCTACGTGCCCCTTGCCGGAGCCTCTGAACGTGCAGATTGGGGATGAGAGAGCAGAGCTTGCTCTTCTCTCTCCACTCTGCCACAGCACTGCAACTGGAAGCCTTCTCATAAAAATATTTCTATAGTCTTTTTTTTCCTCAAGTTTTTTATTTCTTCTACTTATAAACATCAATACATAAACAGTGTGGCACCTAAGCATCATACATTTTGGTGCAAACAAAAATAACAACATTAATCATAACTCTTACATTCATCAAACTTATTTCATTCTAATGATAATATACATATTTGTATTAAATTATAATCCTTCATTATTTAATTATTCAGTATTCCAGTACATTCTTCTAATGCCAATCACCATATTATTTAAACATACATGTTAATTTCATTATTCAATTTCTTCTTTTGTTTTTATACTTTTTTTAAAAAAAACATCTCTTTTGGTGAGAAGTGTAGTTCCAGGATTTTACATTTCAATACAAACATGACCATAGTTACATATTCATTTTTCTTGTTCAATTTCATATCACATTATTACTTATTCTATTTTCTTTTAAATAGTCTCAAATATTAAATTCATTAAACTTATTTCATCCAATTTCAGTTCATAACTTATTTCATTTTTCTTAAAATATTCTCATTTCTTGCTTTACAATATTATCTAACATTCTTATTTCATTTCTATATTCATTACACATATTACTTTTATCTGTCACATTTGTAATTTTATCACATACTGTTATTCCATTTATTATTCAATAATTTCATCCTTGTTCTGTTAGTTCGAGAAATTGTCCCCTTTTAGTTGTCAATTTGAGCTTACCATCTATTTAACTTGTACTTTCCCTCCATTTATTCCCTTTAATTCATTATAGTTACCTCATTCTACATTAATAACAATATTCTTCTGTCTACTACATATCACATATACATATATTTTAGATCAGATTCTGCATGGTATTCTTTCTTTCAATCACTATATAAATCATCTATATATTACAAAAATATTAATCTGTTCAATTAATTATAAAAATATTTCCTTCAATTCCTTATTCTTATATATCACAGCATGTTACCTTACAGAATCTTCTTCCCTATTATTCTTTTACCCATTGTCTCTCATCCTAACTATGTAATTTCTTTTCATTCTTGTTTGCTTTCTACTTCTCTTTCTTTTCTGGTCCTTTCTCTTAATTCCCATTTTTCCCATTATTATTTCCCTCCATTTCTCATTTCAATCATTTTTTTATTCCCCTCCCTCTCTCGATCTTTCTTTCGTAATTCCCTCTTCTGCTTTTTCTCTTTCCTTTGTTTAACTTTCTGAACCATCCCCCCTTTTGCATCAAACCACAAATTTTTAACTAATTTTTTTCCCCCTGTTTAAATGGTCGTTGTTCCACTTGATCTTCAAGACTGGTTTCCTCTTTTTTTTTTTAAACAAATTTTATTAATTTTCAAAGAGAGTACACAAACAAAACATAAGACATAAGAACATAAAACATCTTTTCTAACAACTACTTAACAAAACAAATAAGACATCTCATTTAAGTACAATATAGTTCTAAATTATCACGTTTCCACACACAATTTAATATGCATCTTATATATTCGACTTCATATCTTATTGTTGCAATATCATGACACATCAGTAGGAAGTCACGTACACAGAAAACCCAATACACATACAATACACATATAGGGCGACACTATAGGAACAGCAACGTATAAAACCTGAGTCAGCTATAGCATAAGGATTAGCCATATATGGCAATATTCCCTATTCCTGTCTAACCTCATGTGTAACCAACCCCCCCCCCCTTGCTGCACAATAAAAGAGAGGTGTGTAGTACTATCTGTGCTTCCTCTCACCAAAAGAAACCTTTGTGTCGCTGTCATCTTTGCCATCAAGAGGAGCCCGCCCAGACAGTCTGCCTGGGTGCAGGTCGTCAGCTGATTCATCCCGGCACTGGGACCCGCAACGCATCAACTGGTGACCCCGACGTGATCGTCTCAACGATACGTCCCCGACAAAGTGTGATTCTTGTCTAGGAATACGCTTCCTTCACTCCTGTACTACGCACCTGGAATAGGCTCGCGCATCGTAAGTATGGGCTCCTCACTTTCTCAAGTTCAGCTTAAGCATAGGGATGAACTTCTCTCTTTAGTGAAGAAGGCAAATTATTTGCAAAAGGCTAACGGCACAAATGTATATCCTCTGTCAAAAAAGTATTTGAATGATTTTTTGAGTTATGTTCAACAACACTGCCCCGCGTATCCCGCGGAAGGCACTCTTAAACGTTCCTCTTGGGAACGGATGGGGAAATGGATGCATGAACCACCTAGGGCTCCGCCTCAGATTATTTGTTCTTGGCGTGCCATTATGGCTGCCCTTAATATTCTCTTTCCTGATGATTCTATCCAGTCTTCCTCAGACCCACCTTCTGCTGAACTCTGTCCTGTTGCTGCCTCGGCACCTCCACCCTACTCCCCCCCACCCCTTGACTCTTCTCTGTTGCCTCCTTCCTCCACGGCAACAGATCCTCCTGTCCGTAATGCCTTTCAATCGGCTTTGGCAGAAGGAAAGCTATCTGCAGATGATCTTTCTTGTTTCCCTATGATTCTTCAAACCCCCGCAGCTGAGGGTAATCCTGTCCCTCATTATACTCCATTGGAGTGGGCTTTGCTAAAGGAATTAAAAACTGCTGCTTCTAAGTATGGCATTCCTGTCGTACAACTCTTCAGACCTCAGCCCAAAAAGTAGAATTAGCAGCCATCATTTTAGCCTTGGAAAAATTTCCTCACATCCCAATCAATCTTATCTCTGACAGCTTGTATGTCACTCAAGTAGTATTTCACATATCTTTCCCGCTCTTATCTTTCCCCCTCTGTGGAGACTTCCCTTTTAGCACCTCCCGGGTTACCTCTCTGAGGGAAATGTCAGAGCTGATACTGCTTGTCAACAGGTTTTTGCTGCTCAAACACAACCTGCCCCCTTAACGGCAGGAGAAAGTCATGCTTATTTTCACCAAAATAAAAAGGCTCTGGTCAAACAATTTGGCATTACCATGGCTGAAGCAATTGCCATCATCCAACAATGCCCCACATGCAGTCTCCAAGCGAAAGCTATCCCTCAAGGGGTTAACCCCAGGGGACTTCAGGCATGTGATACGTGGCAAATGGATGTTACTCAATATCCTCCTTTTGCCCCATGGAAATATCTTCATGTTACTATTGATACTTATTCAGGATTCATATTGGCCACGCCCCAAAGGGGCGAAAATGCAAAACAGGTAATCAACCACTGTATTCGAACCTTTTCAGTGTTGGGATGTCCAAAAATACTAAAAACGGATAATGGACCTGCCTACACAAGCTCTGCTTTTTCGGAGTTTTGCCATCATTGGTCCATTAACCACAAATTTGGAATCCCTTTCAATAGCCAAGGGCAAGCTATTGTAGAAAGGGCAAACCAAACGCTTAAACAAGCCCTTGATCGGTACACGGGGTCAAAAGGGATTAGCCCCCAACCTCCCGACACTGCAAAATCTGTTAAATGTCTGTTTGTATACTCTTAATTTCCTTAACCTCACTGGAAACCCTCCCTCGTCTGCTGTGTCTCGTCATTTCACTAAACCCTCTCTCCCCACTGCAAGACCACTTGTCTATTACAGGCAACTCCCAGATCCAGCTTGGAAGGGTCCTGCTGAACTTATCACCTGGGGGCGAGGCTACGCTGCAATTCAGTTACCTGAAAAAGTTCTCTGGATTCCTGGTCGCTGTGTGCGCCCTTGCCACACCTCCCCACCTGATCAGCCACAACCCAACGCAGACCCTCTGGATCTCCACTGGCTGAAGCTCCATGATGAATAACTGCTTCCTCTTCTTCACTGCATTATTTTCTTCCTTTTTCCTACAAACATTGCCTGCAAACCCCCTCAATCTACACCAGCCAGTGAAACAAACTTGGACAATATATGATGCCTACGATCGTGTCTTATTTTCCATCAGCAACACCACTCACCCATACACCTGGTGGCCTACCCTCAAAGCTGACGTCGGACAGATATTGGTAGGCCTCACCGCCTACACCAGCACGACCGAGACACCCACACCTTCTCCGGGATTCGTCCATCGCTATCGATTTTATATTTGCCCTGGACATAGCAGACTCGCGAGAATATTCGCGTTTGCGGAGGCCCCGCAGACTCCTTCTGTGCCGCTTGGTCATGTCTCTCCACCGGTTCTATCTCCTGGTCGCCACCGATCAAAGACGATTATAACTTTGCCTTCCAAAATGGTTCTTGGCATCAAGCTGATTGCCCCTCAGGGAGCATATGGACTCCATGTAATCCCATGTATATTCTGTTTTCAGCGGGAGGGAAAAGGCTGGCTACACGGTGGGAGGCAGGTCTTACCTGGGGAATCCAGATTTATGCTGATGGGTACGACTATGGCAATACCTTTACCATAAAACTCATCATTGAGCGGCCCGCTATCCAAGTAGGTCCCAATAGAAACATATCCCTGGTAGAATATCGTCCAGGCCATACAGTTCCCCAACCTTTGCTACGGTTAATAAACTCTAGTTACCTCCTCCTCAATGCCAGCAACCCTGCAATTACCAATAATTGTTGGCTGTGTCTTAATGCAGGCCCCCCTTACTATGAGGCCGTTGGTAGCACCACCAATTTCACTGCCCAAAAATCACCTTCATCTTGTCGTTGGTCACAAGGTACTCAAACCATTAATATTGCTCCTATTGCTGTGTGCCATGGGCCCTTGTGTATTTGGGAAAATAATGCAATTCCTCAAAAAACGACTGGCCATTATTGATACTGAGATTACCAACATAAACATGCTTGTAAGAATAAGGTCTGAGATCAACACTCCAGCAGAAAAAAGGTCTCTATTGGCATTCACTTCAGACTCGGAGGAGAACGAAGATGAATACCCAGAAAAAGGAGACGGCCCTCGCATTCTAATATGCCGGCAGGACTTGGACTCGGAGGAGGACTAACTAGATCTCGCAGCATAAAGAATAGAGGTGTATCAAAATAATAAAAAACAGAGGAGATGTTGCAATATCATGACACATCAGTAGGAAGTCACGCACACAGAAAACCCAATACACATACAATACACATATAGGGCGACACTATAGGAACAGCAACGTGTAAAACCTGAGTCAGCTATAGCATAAGGATTAGCCATATATGGCAATATTCCCTATTCCTGTCTAACCTCATGTGTAACCAACCCCCCCCCCCGCTTGCTGCACAATAAAAGAGAGGTGTGTAGTACTATCTGTGCTTCCTCTCACCAAAAGAAACCTTTGTGTCGCTGTCATCTTTGCCATCAAGAGGAGCCCGCCCAGACAGTCTGCCTGGGTGCAGGTCGTCAGCTGATTCATCCCGGCACTGGGACCCGCAACGCATCATCTTATTACTGTTTTCCATCTTCTTACTGTTTCTTCCTTTATTTCTGTTCAATTTTATTCATTAAACTTATACTTTCATATATTTCATATTACTATATTTCATATTATTACTACTTCATATGTTCTTATCCAACATCATTACTCCTCAATAAACAAACATAGACTAACAAAACACATAACATAAAAACATAAAACTTCTTTTTAGAAAGTGGCTTAACCCCGGGTTATAACTTTTTGTACAGATGTAAATCAAATTCATGCTCAGCTTATATACTATTTCATATCTTATTTAAAATTCTATATTTTGCATATATCTTCTCCCCTCTTTTCACTCTCTTAATTCTATTTTATTTATTTAATCTCAATTTAAATCATTACACTTGTATCTTTTGTCCGTTCTTTTTCAATTATCCATTTATCTTTCTCTTTAACACAAACTTTTTCCTGTAGTGACTGGTTGAAGTATGACACCTTTCTATTTTCCCCCAAAATTTAACACTTAAAATAATACATAGTTTCTATTCCGATTCTGCTTAGTACATTCTACATAACATTTTAAAATATAAAACATAATGATCTTATAGTATATTAAAAATAGTGTTCCATAACAAATTAGTTAATTAAACATTAATTACACAATCCCTACAGTATTCTATTGACACATATTTCAAATACAAATACTAAAATACAATCTTGTGTACTTTTGCAGAATCTCTTTTTAGATTATATTTTACCCTTTATCTCTGAAAAAAATTGTTTATTAACATCTTGTTTTAAGCCTTTATAACTTCCCTTCACTTTATCCCTTCCTTCCTTGTCAAATCTAACCTTTTTACCCCCCCCTCTCAATCTCCAACTTTTTAGTCTCCCCTCTCTGTTGTATTCCTCTTTTCTGTTGCTTTCTATCATTATATCGATTTTTCACCTTACTTTTCCCTTTCTTGGTTGTTTTTTTAGAACTTAAATTCTTCATTTTCTTCTCCTTTTTACCCTTTTTTAAAATCATATGTCCATTAAAGATGGTTTCTTCATCATCATCCCAGCCTTTTTCTTGTTGCATTTCCTGGTAAGCAGAAATCGCCATTTCTAAAAAGCAAAAGATAGATCCAAAAGAACCCTTGCCTTCCTCTTCCTCTTCTCTTAATCTTTCAAATTGCATTTTCAGTTCTTCAACAGATACCATTGTGAAAGAAAATTTTTTCTCAGACAATCCAAATGTTTTCTTAGTCTTTCAAAAGATAGTTAAGGTCCCAAAGTCATCAAGCAATCAAAATCAGCACAATCAACACAGTCTGTTTCACTTTCTTCTACTTTCTCTTCCTGGGGCAAAATTCAATTACACAATTCCAAGGCATTTTTTGGAAGTTTTATTGCGATTTAATCTCTAATCTTATAAAACTCCAAGCAGTCTCCTTCAACAAACGTTAGTATAAATCATTTACCTCTCTTCCTTCCCACTTAAAGCAAAAAGATTTAAATTATTAAGTATCAGTGTTTAGAAATCTAATGTTCCCTTGGCTTCAATTTTGAAAGTTTGTACCTTCTGCTGCCAAAGCGGGTATTTCCAATTTCCAACTGCTGTCTCCGTGGGAAGGAAAGTGAGGAGAGAAAAAACTTTCCCTTTACTTTCCACCGCAGCTTAATGATCCTCTGGGAAACAATATATCACCTAAAAAGCCAAAGTTCCAGGGCATTCAGATGTTAATTATCGTCCCGGTTCAGCCAAAAGCTTTCTCTGTCTTCACTTCCTCCAGCACATAACTTGTCCGGTTGAGAGGTTCTTTGTGATGGCCATTGCTGACTGTCGCTCCGCCACCTTTGGAAAAGGGTGTTAAGCCGGCTGGGGGGGGGGTGCAATATCCCCCAACCCCTGCCCGGATCCCCTCTCTCTTCCGCTATCCCTACAGGATAACTATAGCCTCCTAATCCAATTGGATCGAAGGCACTCCAGCAGCGAGCGCAACAGGAATCGCGCACAAACGCGAATTCCTGCTGCCTCCGAAGCCTGTCAAACCGGAAGACCTAGATTGGTTTCCTCTTTGTTTAACTCCTCCCCCCTCTGGTTCTCTTTGTTCTTCTTCAATCTGAATCATCATTTCTAGTTTTTGAAATATATTGCTACACATTTCCAAGCTTACTTTCATTATTTCTTTCATATCTAGATCCAGTCTCATTTCTGTAAATAATTCTCCCATTTTGTATGCTGCACCTTCCCCCACCCTTTCTTAATCATTGTAACCAATCCAAATGTCCAGTAAGTTGTTCAACCAGCATCTTTTATATTTAATTTCAACAATCAATGTCCATAAATATTTGTTTCCAGGTTCCTTCTATTAGTTTCTTTTCCAACTTTTTCCCAAAATCACTGGGTAGTTCCAAAGCAATTTCTTGAACTATCTTTCTCCTTGTAATATTGTAGTATTTCAGTTTTCAGGGTTTTTATTTTATTAGGATGGAGTTCCTCTTCTTTTCTTTTAAGTTCCAAGTCAATTTTAAAAGGACCAGACACTTTTCAAAAAATCACTGAAATTTTTCCTGTACCATTAGGTGGTGCTCTCAATTCTGTTTCCATGTTCCACCCTTTTTTTCACTTCTACCTCTTTTTTATAAAACTTTTATTAATTTCACTAATTCCAATTATTAGCTATTATTTCTTTTCAACACATTCAATTCTAGCATTTACTTATGCCTATTTAGTGCCAAAAATCCAATAATTATCCAATTTAGTTTCCAAGCCTTTTGTAATAAAATATTTTCCTCTGAATTTTCACCTCCAAATTAATTGGAGAATATGAATTACGATACACCCAGGGGATGGGAGGAAACAAGGTAGTGCTAGACAGTTTAACTTCCAATAAATCCTTTTTAAAGTTTTTGGAAGTTTGGCTTGAGACTCATGATTTAAATGGGGAAACTATTGTGGTTTGCCAGCAGCCTGTGCAGACAGAAGCAGAATCAAACAGTGGGGAAGAAAGGGGATAAGTCCAGGAGTCTGGAGAGGACTCGAATGAGGGTCCTGTGTCTGATGCAGAGATGGGACCAGGACCATCTGGGAGTGGGGTGCTGCCTCCGGAGCCTTTGGGGTCTGGTAGCAGCAAGGCAGAGGACCCAAGGGAGCCTGTTCCCAGTGCGCATGTGCACAGAGCTGCTAGAAGGTGAGAGCAGCTGAAACAAAAGGGGCAAGTCGGGAGTAAGGTTGGGAGGTGATTGCCCCTCCCATAAGTTATAAAGGACAGTCAAAGATGATGAAAACTTTGCAGGAAGCAAAGTCACTTGTTCAGTTCAGAGTCATTCTTGAAGCTCTTTGTACTTTGGTTGGTTTTTGTTCTAGTTCATTTGACACTTCTGTTATTGGCAGCACTTCACAGGAAAGAATGGTGGGTGCTTATCTCAAGGGACTGTTTAAGATTCATTACCAGCTGGGAATGAAAATAAATTCCAGTATTGCAATAAAATAAGACTTGTTTTTAAAATAAGTGCGTTCGTAATTATGGTCTCAGAAGCCTTGGTCAGAACAGTAACTGCCAGAATCCTGACAGCTAGCTTCCTGGGAAAACTCTGGAAGCTGTGAGCCAAAGAGAAAGACAGAGGCTAGAGGAGAATGGATGCCCCCCCCCCCAGCAAATGAATTGGGAAAAGTAAAAAATCCACCATAGAAGCGTATCTTAGTGAACCTGTCAGATCCGTGTATCTGCCATTCTTCAATGGAAGAAGAAGAGGGGGGGGGGGTTGGTACAAGAACTCCTTTTGGATGTAACCTGAATATCTTAATTCTTGTATTGAATCTGTATAACTTACACATGATATACAACTGGGGACTGGAGCCCAGATTCCTGGAAATTTGTCACCTCTTGGAGAGATAGCAAGAGGTGAAGGGGCCATAAAAAATCCATCTCCGAAAGAAACTTCCTGGGAAACACTTCTCAACTACGTTCCCAGAAAAAAAGGGGGGGAAATTAACATGTTACTTCTTTGTATTGACAAAATCCACATTAGACTAAGGGGAGGGGTTCTAACCCCCTTTATCTATGCTGCATGCCTGGAGGCATATTATACCCTATTTTGACTATCACCTGGATAACTTTCTTTTCAATAAAGAATTCCTTTTGAAATACCCAGTTTTCAAAGTTCATTCTTATCGTTTGAAGGAGAGAGAGTCTGGGCCTTACAGAACCTAATCTTTTCCCACAAGTTTTCCCAAAGGCTGCAGAAATAACAGGAGAGGGCAGCCTGCATAAATCACACCCTACAAGCATTGCATTCCCCATTCTCATGGGGAAAATCTCTTCCAATCTACCCCCTATTTTCTCTAATCTCTGCCAGAAACATCCCTGTTATGTCTGTGGAACTGGTTGGGGTCCCCAACCAGGTCCGCTGTTTGAGCGGGAGCACCAGCAGCTCCCATTGGTTGGCTCCGTTTGACAGCCAGCTATATAAGCCGGCTGTCAAGCAGAGCCAGCCGTTGTCGCCTGCTGGTCTGCAAGTTAGCAAGCAGATGCGACAACCCTTTATTCTTTGCAATAAAGCCTGTTAGTTGTACGCTCTGGTCTCATGCCTCTTCCTTACCATCGCTCCACAACACTGGCGACGAGGATGGGATGGTCGAAGGCTAACCAGACGCGTTTATTCAAAGAGCTGTAAGTCACGGAGAGTGAAGCCACGGGCGCTGTAGCCACAGCCGCCCCACGCTCGCAAAGAGCGTGAAATTCAAACTGATATTGTTTGAGCTGATTCGCTGAAATGAGCCACAGGCGCCGCAGCCGAGGCCGCCCACGCTCACCAAGAGCGCGATTTTCAAAAAGAGCTACGCAGCCCAGAGAGACAGCTGCAGCCGCGTTCTTTTAAGAGCGCAAATTCGAATAGCGATTGAAGAAGACGAACCTGTTCTTTTCTCCACGATGAGTACTAATTCAGCATTCCCTCCATTCAAACCAAATGAGGAAACATGGGATTCCTACAAAAATCGATTCAGCCATTTTCTTGATGCTGTGGGACTACCAGGGCAAGAACATTCCTGTCCTCGGGAAAGGCAAGTTCCTTGTTCAATTCCAAGCCTTTAAAGGCCATCTGCCTCTAGTGGTTGTTAATGGTACCCTCCCTAGTCTATTGGGACTTGATTGGTTTCCTTCTCTCGGCCTTAGTGTAACCGGGATCCATGCTGTCTCAACTTCTGATGTAGATACACTATTTTCTGATTTTTCTGATGTATTTAGCAATGAGCTGGGTTGCTATTCGGGCACCCTCATATCATTTTCAGTAGACCCCCAGGCAACCCCTCTTCATTTAAAACCACGTAGGGTACCTTTTGCCATCCGTCCCAAATTGGACGCAGAACTAGACAAACTACTCAAGCAAGGGGTGCTAGAACCCACTGATTTCGCTAAATGGGAGACCCCCATAGTCACCCCACTTAAGAAAGATGGCAGTTTGAGAATCTGTGCGGATTACAAAACCACGCTCAACTGCTATCTGCAGGTCAGCGCATACCCTGTCCCCGTTATTCAGCATCTGTTACACACTTTCGAACCCGGCACCATTTTCGCCAAGTTAGACATGTCCCAGGCATACCAACAGTTCTCCGTCGATGAGCAGACAGCGGAATTACAAACCATAGTCATGCACAGGGGGGCATTCAAGTGTAGGCGCCTCCAATTCGGGGTCAGCGTGGCCCCAGGCATTTTCCAGTCACTCATGGAGAGGATTCTCCAGGGTCTCCCAGGAGTGGTCCCCTACTTCGATGACATCTTAGTCTCAGCCACGAACCGACCCCAGCTCATTCAGAGAGTCAGGACAGTGCTGGAGAGGTTTAGACAGCATGGCCTTAAACTTAAGAGGGAGAAGTGTGCCATCGCCACTAGGCAGGTGGACTTTCTGGGTTATAGAATAGACGCCTCTGGCATCCACCCCGTTGAGTCCAAGGTGAAGGCCATCCATGAGGCACCCACACCCACCAACAAGACTGAACTTCAAGCTTTCCTGGGACTCCTGAACTTTTACGCCTCATTCCTCCCGCACAAGGCATCGGTCGCTGAACCATTACATAGGCTACTAGATAAAGACTCGCCCTGGCACTGGGGACCCAAGGAAACCCATGCTTTCAAGTCAGTCAAATCCTTACTCACTTCAGAAGCGGTTCTAGTTCAATTCGATCAACGTCTTCCCCTGGTCCTGGCTGCTGACGCATCCCCTTTTGGCATTGGGGCTGTCCTGAGCCACAGACTCCCCAAAGGTTCTGAGGCACCAATTGCTTTCTTTTCTAGGACCCTTTCTCCAACTGAGAGGAACTACAGCCAAATCGATAAAGAGGCCTTGGCTGCAGTGGCTGCAGTTAAGAAGTTCCACGAATTCTTGTTTGGCCACCACTTTGAGTTAGTGACTGACCACAAACCTCTTTTAGGACTTCTGTCTGGAGATAAGCAAACCCCGCAGGTACTTTCACCCAGAATGGCCAGATGGACCCTGTTTCTGGCCGCTTACTCATTCAAGTTAGTGCATCATCCCGGTAAGAACTTGAGCCACGCCGATGCCCTCAGTCGCTGCCCCCTGCCAGTCCCAGTCGAAGACCCAGCGCCTATCCACGCCATTTTTGAGGTCAACGAACTCAAGCTCCCAGTGACAGCCGAGGACATCGCGGCGCACTCAAAGAAGGACAAAATCATCGCCCAGGTTCTGGACTAGGTGGGAAGGGGGTGGCCGGAAACTCAATGTACAACTGATTTTGTCCCCTTTAAAACCCGCCAGCAGGAACTGTCAAAGTTGCAAGGTTGTCTATTGTGGGGAACAAGAGTGGTCATCCCAGCCTCCCTTCGAGTGCCCATCCTGAAGGTGCTTCACGAGGGTCATCCGGGCATCGTAAGAATGAAGGCCCTGGCCCGCAGCTATGTCTGGTGGCCCGGCATGGACGCTCAAATTGCCAACTGGGTAAGCTCTTGCCAGCCTTGCCAACAAACCAGGGCTGCCCCTCCAGCTGCCACGCCCACCAGATGGGAGAGTGCAAACGCCCCTTGGTCCCGCTTGCACGTCGACCTGGCTGGGCCTGTACATGGCAGGACCTTCTTGGTGGTCGTGGATTCATACTCCAAGTGGATTGATGTAGCCTTACTTCCCACAACCACCACCCAGGTGATAGTTAAGGCCCTAACCCGTCTATTTGTCACCCACGGGCTTCCTGACACGCTGGTTTCAGACAATGGCCCACAGTTCACATCGTGTGAATTCAGCATGTACACTGCTAACTTGGGCATCAGACACGTCCTTACAGCACCATTCCATCCCGCTAGCAACGGGATGGCAGAGAGAGCAGTTAGGTCAGCCAAGGAGGCACTCGCCAGGTTTGGCCAGGAGGATTGGCACTCTAAACTGTCTTGTTTCCTGCTCAGCCAGCACACAATGCCCTGCACCACCACCAACAAATCTCCTGCCGAACTTCTAATGGGGAGATGCCTTAGAACCACCCTGGACAGGCTACACCCCCACTACTGCCCAGACACCCCCTTAGGGTCCGACAGTCTGGTCAGAGACTTCGCCCCACAAGACCTGGTATACGCCAGGAACTACACGGGGGATCCGTTGTGGGTGCCAGGACAAGTCGTGTCAGTCACAGGTCCCAGGTCCTACAGGATCCTCCTAGAGGATGGACGTTTGTGGCAGAGACACGTGGATCAACTCAGAAGGTGGCGGAAGGGCGCGACAGATACCAACCCATGCCAACCTGCCAGCGCCAACGACGCCTCACCAGTGCCTGATGCGGATCCCCTGCAGAACCTGGTTTTCCCTGACGAGCGAGAGGACTGGCGGGAGAACCCGAGTTTCCGGCCAGAGTCACCACTCCAACCACCGAGCGACCCAGTTGACCAGCCGGACCTCGAGACTCAGCCGGGCCAACCTGAGCAGGGGTTTTCATCAGCACCACAGGACACTACGCCGGAGCAAACCCACGCCCCGACGACCGCCGAGGCACGTTCCGAAGACCAGGACTTGACACCGGCTGACAGTTCACCCGAACTGCGACGTTCTGGTCACCAGCGAAGACAACCCTCGTATCTACAGGACTACACATGTTCCCAGCTGGGGGAAAGGGGTGTTATGTCTGTGGAACTGGTTGGGGTCCCCAACCAGGTCCGCTGTTTGAGCGGGAGCACCAGCAGCTCCCATTGGTTGGCTCCGTTTGACAGCCGGCTATATAAGCCGGCTGTCGAGCAGAGCCAGCCGTTGTCGCCCGCTGGTCTGCAAGTTAGCAAGCAGACGCGACAACCCTTTATTCTTTGCAATAAACCCTGTTAGTTGTACGCTCTGGTCTCATGCCTCTTCCTTACTATCGCTCCACAACAATCCCCTCTGTCCCACATCCATGGCAGGGGCTGATCTTGATCAGTGTGAAATGTGAAAAGTCCTGAACGTGTTCAAATGTGCCTCCCCTCCTTCTCCCTTTCTTTTTCTTGCTCGCTTTTCTTGTGTGTGTGAAAGAAAGCGGAGGGGGGGGTGAGATGGCATGAGCTTAAATAGGCCCAAATTTGGGGGGAAGGCCTTAATTTAACTGCATGTGCACAACATAGTGCTGGGCCTTCGTTTTGGGGTGGGCTGTATTGTTGGAGAAACACGGCATTGGCCCATATTAGGCAAACACAAGAAATAAAAGGATTGAGAATTAAAAAGGAAGAATATAAGACACAAGCCTTTGCAGATGATTTGGTGTTTATTTTAGAAGACCCACTAGAGACAGGAAGTTTATTAGTACAAGAAATAGAAGAATTCAGCAAGGTAACAGGACTTTAAAAAAAAAGATAAAACAAAAATAATAACCAAGAATCTTACTGCAAGTCAGAAAAAAGAATTGGATGAGAAACTGGGGACCCAAAAGGTCAAAAGAGTGAAGTATCTTGGAATTTGGCTGATTGCAAAATGCTCCTCTATAAAAGTGGACAATTATAATAAATTAATACAACAAATACAAAAACATTTGGATAATTGGACAAAATTACATATATCATTAATTGGAAGAATTGCCACCATTAAAATGAACATATTACCCCAAATCCTGTTCTTCTTCCAAACAGTTCCAATAAAATTAGAAAGATTTTTTGAAAGAATTAAATAAACTAATAACAACATTTATTTGGCAAGGGAAGAAACCCCAAATAAAATTAAAGCTGATGCAGGGTAGTAGAGATAAGGGAGGTTTTGGACTCCCAGACTGGGAACTTTACTACCAGGCTGCAGCCATGAATGGCTCAAAGATTGGTGAAATTTAAACAATAAAAGAATATTAACAATAGAGGGTAATGATCTATAACTTGGGTGGCATGCATTCATTTGGGAGGGGAAAAACAAACTACACTCATTGTTCTGGACTAGCAGGCTCGAAAGCCTGCAAACCCGATTGGCCCGCTGATGCGATTGGCCAGTAAACGGGCTGCTGCGATTGGCTCTGCCGAGAGCAGCAAACTCAAATCGCCTTCATTGGCTGCCTAGCCGCAGCCAGCCCTATATAAGGGGCTGCTGTGGCTGGGATTAGTTGCTCAGATCTGAAGTCACTAATAAAGAGCTGTTGTTGCTATCTGAGTCTTGCCTCCGTTCTTGAACCATCCTCCCAGATCTAACACTCATATTTCCAGATGCCCTGCTATACAAATGGGGAAAAAATCAAGAAGAACCATTATATGAAAATCCTATTTTGGCTATCAACTATGGAGGCAATGATATAACCCAATGTTTTAGATTTAAATAAGGTAGTAAGACACAAAGAGCTATTGGATGAGAAAGGAGAATTAAAATCAAATCAGGAGTTAAAGGTCCAAGGAATTGAGATAGATTGGTGGCTTTATTTACAAATTTGGAGAAGGTACAAAAAAGATTTAGAACAACATGGCTTCTATAAAGACAAATAGGAATTAGATCAAATAATACAGGGGACAGGGGAAAATGATCACCAAAACATGTAATTATCTGTTAAGATTTAAAATGGAGGAAGAAACAGTAAAAGAGACTGATAATATGCGCCAAAAAAAAATAGTTATAGCATTGAATTGGAACACTGGGAAAAATTGTGGGAGAAAAATTACAAGTCAACAATGTCAGCTGCCTACAAAGAAAATTTGTACAAAATGTTCTACCATTGGCATTTACCCCCAGCGAGATTGGCCAAAATGTTTCCAAACAGATCAGTGAAATGCTGGAGATGTAATCATAAGCAAGGAACTTACTTTCACATGTAGTAGACCTGTCCTAAAGCTAGGAAATACTGGCTAAAAGTAATAATAATAATACTTTATTTGCAATCACAGACCAAAACACAAGTACAACAAAAGAAGAACATGGGAAAATTAGTCATGAACAATTGGTCACCAAAAACTTGACTAAGGGGAATTACAGTGTTCTCCTCTGATGGTTACAGCTCTTTTAAAAAAAAATGGAAACCTGAGAAGTGATGTATGAGGAGCCATCCCCTAGACAATATATGAACAAATTACTAACATTGGGTCTAGAAGGGCCTGTTTCAAGGAGAGACAGTAACTTAGATCTGCCTGTGTTATACATAGGGCAATATAAAAGGACATGCTCCACAGTTTCAACCTCAGCTCTGTCACAGGGGCATAGCCGCTGGTTAATCGGGAGCCTCTTAAATCACCCATCCAGTAGTGCTGAGGGCAAGACATTAAAGCGAGCTAGAGAGAAAGCTCTTCTATACTTGGGAATGGTTAAAGTGTAAAAATAGGAAGCCATCCTCAGTCCGTAATTATTAAATTGGCTGAAGATCAGAGGGGAGCAAGTTTTGTTAGCTCTGGCTCGTAGATATTGCAAGTCAATGTCCACAAGCCGTTGGACTACCCTAAATTGGGCGTCCTTAAGGCCATAATCTCCCAGGGCATCCCCCGTAAAACCTAGCAGGTGTAATTTCTTCATCAGCTCCCTCTCCCAATGAGAAATATGAGAGTCAGCCAATGCCAGGGAGAGGTAGCTACCAGGAACTGCCAGAAAGAGCACCCAAAACCACCAGTTAAAGGTGGCTAAAAGTAAAGAATTGGTTAGAAGAAATTACTAAAGAAAAAATTGAGAGGAAACCAGAACTATTTTTGTTGGGCATACTAAAACAAAATATCTGCAAAAAACTGCAATATATTATGATACATGTTAGGTATAACATAAGTCACCTAACGTAGTTTGGGTAAAATAATATATATAAGCTATGATTGTTAGTTTAAGTGTGTGTCACTTTAACTGCAATGCATGTAATTTTGGGTGTGGTGTGAAACCACCATAAGAGGGAGCAAGACAACCTGATTGCTTGCTGACAATTCCCTGGCAATTACTGGATTGGATTACATTGATGGTTTGTTAGCTGCGTATTTCCCCTACTGAAGAGTTGCTGAAGGAAGAGAGGAGTTTTTGAGTTCTTCATATCTCTCTACTGCGAGGAGATATATCACTGGACTGATATTTGTAAGTTTACTGACCTCTCTTTTTCGACACTGGAATTTGCAAATGAATAATCCCTGGACGGACTGAACTAAGTGAATGATATATGGACTGTTTTGACTATGCTTTAACTCTTGCTGGAATAAAACTATTTAATTGGCACTGTGTGTCTGGTTTACTGAGTGTAAGCTACAAAAACACTTATCTCATATATTTTGCCTGCCTGCTTGACTGCCCTGCAGATCTTGCTAGGGTATATCCCTAACACTGGTTATGGGCCCAGCTGCACAGTCAGACTAACCAGGATATAACAGGCTTATATAAAGTGAGAGTTAGTGTAGTTACACAATACTGTAAACAGACAGCTGTGGTTTATTAATTATAGTTTAATATCCAGAGAAAGATGGCAGAAGTCAATTTACCAAGTTTGTCTCTAATATCCAAACTGGATGGAACAAACTATGTTTCATGGTCTATGAAATGCAGCCTACTTCTACGCAGAGAAGGTTTGTGGAATATAATTCAAAACCCACCAGAGGTAGATGCTTGGGATCCAGAGGATGAAGATGATGCTCACAAAATACAAGAATATAAAATAAAGAATGAACAAGCTCTCTGTATAATAGGACTGACACTCAGTGACCAGCAGTTTGTCCATATTCGTGGAGAAGAAACAGCTGCTAAGTGCTGGGAGAATTTAAAGAAGATTTATGTTCGAGACAGTGTAGGAGCTCATATAAATCTTACACGGAAGCTGTTCAGAACACATCTTCAAAAGAATGGAGACATGTTGACTCATATAAACACTATGTAGAGGATTTTTCAGGAGCTGCATGAAAAAGAGCTTATCTTCACTGAACTGCATCAGGTTTATATAATTTTGTCTTCATTAGATCAGAGCTATGACGACTACGTAACTTCATTGGAAGTGCTGCCAAAGGATAACCTCACATTAACTGACATTACTGGCAGATTAATTGAAGAAGCCAGGAGAAGGCTTGAAAGGGATCAACTCAGAAGGGAACAACCACAAGAAGAGGAATTATCTTCGTCAGCCTACACAATTAGAAAATGTTTTAATTGTGGAAGAAAAGGACATTTGGCTAGATTCTGCAAGAAAGAAAAAAGCCAAAATGCCAGCCAGAATGCAAAAAGGCATCAAAAGGATAAAAAATGCTTAGAGCTAGCCATGTATAGCAACCAAACTGTGAACAATAATAATTTTTGGGTTGTAGATAGTGGAGCATCGCACTGCATAACAAAAGATAAGAAAAGATTTATTAAGATGTCCACGAGTTCACAGCAGATATCATTACCTAATGGGTGGAAACTGAAAGCAAGAGGTCAAGGTACTGCATATTGTTCTTGCATAAAAGAAAATGTAAAAATGTTATATGTACCACAACTTAAGTTTAATTTGCTTTCGGTTAGAGTTTTGATTAAACTAGGTTATGTAGTTACCTTCAGGGGAGAAAACTGCATAATAGAAAAGGAAGGTAAAAAAGTGATTGCAACTTTAAAAGGTGAATTGTATGTGTTAAATGATAATCAATTAGAGGTGGCTAACACAGTGTATAATAACGTTAAACCTCATGATGAATGCATACATTTGCGTTTAGGGCATATAAATTTTAAAATGCTCAAGCAAACAGTTGAACTGTCTAAAGGTATAAAACTGAAGCCTTGCAGTAAGTATTTGCACTGCAATGCTTGCAGTCAAGAAAAAAGCAAGGTAATACCAGCAAATAGAATTAATGGATTTAAGACTAAGGAGCCTCTAGAGGTCGTATTTGCTGATATTATAGGTCCTAAAAAACCAAGTGTGGGAGGTGCTCGTTATATATTAAGTATAATGGATCATTATTCTAGATATGGTTTCTGTTATTTAATGAAGAGTAAAACGGAAACATCAGAATTTCTTTAATTGGTTGAAGTTTGCAGAGAGAAAAATTAAAAGGAAACTAGTAACTCTTGTAACTGATAATGGTACAGAATTTATAAATAATAAATTCCAAAATAGACTGAAGATGGCAGGTGTAGAACATAAAAAGTCTGCACCATATAGGCCACTACATAATTCCTTTATAGAAAGGCGAGGCCAAACACTGCAGGCAATGGCTCGTATTATGTTGTCAGATTCAGGATTACCTGAGAATTTGTGGGGAGAAGCAACAATGTGTGGCAATCATATATTGAATAATGTTGTTAACTCAACAACAGGTGAATTACCATTCACACGGTGGCATGGTAGAAAACCTGACCTAAGCTATATGCACACATTTGGAGCACCAGCATGGGTGCATATTCCCACACAACTGAGACATAAGGGACAGCATAGGGCTAAAAGATTATATTTTGTAGGTTACGAATCAAACCATAGATCTTACAGGTTCTGGGAAGAGGGCACAACTAGAATTCATTGTAGTGCTAGTGCTCAATTCCTGGAACATGTAGGATGGCACAAACTGGAACAAGATTTGAATAAAAATGTAATCATAGAAACCTACAGGGGCCCGAGCCACCATACTAGTGATGAGGAAAATCCAATTGAAGAGAAAGTAAAGGAAGAAAAAATAGAACCAATTAAGGAAGAAATAAGTGAAGAAGAAATAGATAATCAGGAACAGGTGATAGATAAGAGTCCACCTGTGAGTCCTGTTCTATCTAGACGGTCAACACGAGTAAGTAGACCACCTGATAGGTATCAGGCAAGTGTGGTGTGCCAGATTAGCAAGATTCCAACCACTGTGGAAGAATTGAAATTGTATCCTGCAAAGGATCAGGAGAACTGGCATACAGCAATGCAAAAGGAACTGAATTCATTAAGACAGATGCGTGTCTATGAGAATGCTAGATTACCTCCAGGTGAAAAGTCCATTGGATGCAAATGGATATTTAAATTAAAAACAGGTAAAAATGGGACTGTTACCCATAAGGCTAGGTTGGTAGCTCAAGGATTTAATCAAACTGCATGTGATTATGATGAAGTGTTTGCACCGAGTCTAAAAGCAACAACCTTGAGAGCAGCTTTAGTGTGGGCAGCTAAGAAAAACTATATCATAAATCATTTAGATGTAGAAACTGCCTATCTGCATGCACCATTGCAGCACACTATATACCTAAAGAAACCTGTAGGGATTAAGGATGATAAAACTAATAATGACTGTTGGAAACTTAAAAAGAGTCTCTATGGATTAAAACAATCTGGTTACGAATGGAACCAATATATTGTTAAGGAGTTAAACAATATAGGGTTTAAAGCAGGTTTAGCTGATCCATGTTTATTTAAAAGAGAGACAAATGGAATAGTGTCATTATTATTGTTGTTTACAGATGATATTGCCTTAATTACAAAAACTAATAATGAAGCTACTGAAATAATATCATTATTAGGAAAGAGGATAAAATCAAAGCAATTAGGAGAGATAAAACAGTATCTCGGATTGACAATAAATAAAACCAATCGTGGCTATAAGATATCTCAAGAGGATAAGATTTATCAATTACTAAAAACATATAAGATGGAACTTTGTAAACCAGCAAAAACTCCAATGAGTCAGGAATTTTGCCGGACTGATGCTCAGAGTTCAAAATTCAATAAGATTATCTATCAGTCGTTAATTGGCAGTCTATCGTACATTAGTAATTGGTCAAGGCCAGATATTGCCTATAGCATTAATCAATTGGCTCGATTCAATGCTGAACCCGATGAACGACACTGGCAAGCAGCAAAACGTATCTTAAGATATCTTAAAAGGACAATGCACTATGCATTGTATTTGGAGCCAAAAGATGATTTGATTTTAAGTGCATATGCTGATGCAAGTTTTGCAACAGATATAAACACTAGGAAATCAACTTCAGGAATGGCTATACTATTAGGAAAAGCATTGATTGGTTGGAGGTCAATTAGACAGCAACACATAAGTATGTCCACAATGGAAGCAGAATTTTCATGTCTATCTTTATTATGTACTGATTTAATTCTGTATAAACAGGTGTTGTTGGATATGGGATTAACTGTTAATGATTCCATTGTTGTGTATGAGGACAATCAAGCAGCCATACAGATGGCTACAAATATTGCTGTAAAAACGAGATCTAAGCATACAGATCTTAGATATCTGAATGTAAGACAATCTGTAAAGGATGGTTTAATAAGATTGGAATATTGTATGACTGAGCAAAATATTGCTGATCAGTTCACAAAAGCCCAAGGTGCAGTGAAACACAAAGAGAGTTGTGATGACTATGGGTTAAAGTTGTAAATAGATATATATATTATTATATTACCCAAAAGGGGAGAATGTTAGGTATAACATAAGTCACCTAACGTAGTTTGGGTAAAATAATATATATAAGCTATGATTGTTAGTTTAAGTGTGTGTCACTTTAACTGCAATGCATGTAATTTTGGGTGTGGTGTGAAACCACCATAAGAGGGAGCAAGACAACCTGATTGCTTGCTGACGATTCCCTGGCAATTACTGGATTGGATTACATTGATGGTTTGTTAGCTGCGTATTTCCCCTACTGAAGAGTTGCTGAAGGAAGAGAGGAGTTTTTGAGTTCTTCATATCTCTCTACTGCGAGGAGATATATCACCGGACTGATATTTGTAAGTTTACTGACCTCTCTTTTTCGACACTGGAATTTGCAAATGAATAATCCCCGGACGAACTGAACTAAGTGAATGATATATGGACTGTTTTGACTATGCTTTAACTCTTGCTGGAATAAAACTATTTAATTAGCACTGTGTGTCTGGTTTACTGAGTGTAAGCTACAAAAACACTTATCTCATATATTTTGCCTGCCTGCCTGACTGCCCTGCAGATCTTGCTAGGGTATATCCCTAACAATACATATAATAACAGCAGCCAGAATTGCCTTTGCTCAAAACTGGAAACAAAATGACACTCCCTCTGACATAATGGTAATAAGAAAGATTTTTGAGTGTGCAGAGATGGATAGGTTAACTATGGAGTTAAAAGACAGAGAAGAAACGGAATACTATAAGATCTGGAATGTATGGTACCAGTGCTTAGAAAACAGAGGTAAAGTTGTTACATGAAGAATATGTAGGAGATCTCGTAAAATGGGGAAGTATTGTATATATATTTGTAAATATTGTTATAGGTTAAAAATAGGAAAAAACTATATAACACAATAGAATAGTAACAATTATGTCAATATGAATGAATACCATAATCCGAACGCTGTAATGAGTGTAAATGTGATGTTTTAATTTGAAATATGACTAATAAAAATTACTTTGAAAAAAAAATAAAGTCCTTTTTCAAAAGGATAGCCACCCCCTTCTTCACATGGGATCGCCCAGCAGTGAGGAAGGAGAGGGAGAAGCGGGTGGCTGGTAGCAGAGAGTAGAGTGCTTCTGGGACAAGGGGAGGCAGCTTGCAAGAGTGAAACTCACATATCTTCCTTAGCAATAGAAATTTTGTCTCAGTTGTAGCCATAAGTCAAGGACTACCTCTAATGAGAATGTAGGATAAGAAGCCTACTTTGCTCACTCCTTCTGATTGATTTTCAAGAAACATTTCAAGATGAAAGATTTTGGGCACAGGTGGTGTTGGTGTTGCCAAAGAGAGCCAGCTTCTCTCCTCAGTTGGTGGGGCAGGCATGCTTGGCCAAGGATCACCAGAGGGAGGTGGGGAATCTGAACAAGGGCAACACTCCTGGTGGAGAAGGCCCTTCGGTTGCTTCTCACATGAGGAGATGGGTGTTAACCAGCTGCCTTGGGAGAAAGGGGGAATAAAGAGGCTACCTGGCAAGCCAAAGGTTCACTCACTCACTTACTTTGCTCTTCTGCCTCTGCTCTTGAAAGTTTTGGTGCCTTTTCTCTTCCTGCCTCCCCTGATCCCAGAAGCACTCCCCTCTCTGCTAGCAGCTGCCCTCTTCTCCCTCTCCCTCTCCCTCCTCGCTGCTGAGCAATCCCATGTGAAGAAGGGGGCGGCCACTCTTTTTAAAAAGGACTTTAAGTGAAAACTCCAATGCAGTAGCCAATATCTAATCCTGAGCCAAAAAAACCCAGATCTCCACACTTCACCCAGTGTGTCTTGGGCCTAGAACCTGGGGGAGGATGACAAATTTAATGGACAGGAGTGTGGGGGAAGGATGGAGAGGCACAGAACAAACATGCACACACCTCACAGCACTGGAGGGACTTGCCCACGTACCTCTCTGAATTCTTGGGCAGGTTTTGGATTTCACTGTCCCAGCAGGTTGTAAAAACCTCAGACAAATAGTTCCATGATCCCACAAGCTTGTAAACCTCTTCCCTTGATGATGCCCTCCTCAGCTATCTGCGGAGAGACTGTGTCTTCCGGGAGTAAGAAAAGCAGTGCTCTGGCAGGCTGGAGAACCACCAGGAGAGAGTAGTGTAGCTGACAGCAGGCAGAAAATTATATGTGGGCCTGAAGGCCCCCAGCTAGGCCCTCCCCAGGCCAGACACATTCTCCCCCTCCTGTCCTTCTGGCAAATGGAGCTTGGGCCACTAATTTGGCATGGAAGAGGCAACCCTTCCTCCTTCGACCTTCCAAGGGAGAAGTGGGCAAGTAAGATATGCAGGCACCCTTTCTCCAAAGCTCCCACTGCATGGAAGCTGCATTGCCCTGTTCCCATATAGCCCACCCTGCATTGTTGGTACTACATCAAAACAGGACAAGATCAGCTCAGGGCAGCATGCCAATGGTGACCAACCATCTGCATTTTACCAACTCCCCCCATCCCATAGCAGGAGAGAAAACAGATCGGCAGGTCCACCAGACCCCCTTCTTCTCCTCTGCCCCCACCCTTCTCTGCCTCTATCTTCTAGAAAAGGCTTTGCTCCCTTGGAATTAGAGATGAGATCTGTGCAGAATGAGTTCCTCCAGCACCATGAGGTGCGTGCGTGTGTGTTTGCTCTGTGTATATGTTTTGACAAAGAAAAAGGTGGTTGTCAGGGAAGAAGCAGGGAGAGTGAGTAAGGGGCCTCTGAAGGAGGGGAAATGGGGCAGAGGTAAGCAAGCTGAGCCAGTGAAGGGTGGAACTGCAGTGAAAACATTCAGGAGCAAGCAGGGCAGTGGGGGACAGTGTCCCTTTAGAAAGGCATAAGGTGGGCACATGGACTGAACATCACGGCTTGTTTTGTAAACTATGGAGCTTAGCAGGATTTTCTGTTTTAGAAAGCAGGTTGCACTTCTTGTCCTGAAGCAAACTTTTCTTTGAAGCCTGGATGGCCAAGCACTGCATTATCTCTCCATCTGTCCTTTGTATTCCCTGCTGCCACCCACCGCCTTTTGCTGGTCCAAGCTAAGAAACCTGAGTTTACTTTATTAACCTTGCTCTGCTACCTTTCCATCCTTCTCCTCTCCTGCCCATTACATTTCTTATCCTCCCCCAAGCTGTAGGTCCAATTTAATGAGATGAAGCAGACACACCAGGTGGAGAGGGGAGAGCTAGTTTTTTTGGCTTGGATTGGTCACCGCATTGGAGGTTTCATTAAAAGTCATTTTTTTTAAAATGTGGCCATGGAGCCCTTCCCAGGGAACAAAGCCTGGCTTGGACAAACTGATCTATCCTGAAGGCAAGCTCCAGAGCTTCCACACACCTCTGCTGGCCCAAGCACCCTGTCCTTCAGATCCCAATGGGGCCAGCACCCAGGGGCAGTGCTGAAGGTGAGTGGACAAATAGATGTCCAAGGGCTGCATGTGTGCACCTCAGTGAAGTGGCACATCTCCCCATTGCTGCCTGAATGCAGAACCCAAGGCGGAGGAGTAGGTGAGCGAGCAGCATAGGGGTGGAGGCCCTGTGGAAAGCGAGAGGCAGGGACTGGCATATCCCCCCAATCTGAGGCAGAGGGCGAGCGGGCTGCATGTGGGTGGAAGGATGGCAAGAGCCAGGCCCAAAAGGCAGCCGAACTTCACTGTGTCCAACCTGAGGCAGCCCTTCAGCCAAGCACCTTACTTCACAGGAAGCTGTGATGAGCATACTAGGTGAGGCGTGGAGATCAGTGGGGCCACATGGCTGGTGTGATAGACCATGGAAAGGGCAGGCAAATGGGTGAGGTGTGGAGATCAGCTGGGCCACAGGAACTGCATGATCTGGGCAAGTGGGTGAGCAAAGGAAAGCAGCTGGGCTATGGGCATGACTCTAGGCACTTGCCAAGGTGGGCAAGGCAAGATAAGGAGTTTACTGGGAGAGGCAGGGAGGGGAAGGACCAGCCAGTGGTGCAATCAGCCAGTTCTCCAAACTGCAATATTTTAACAACTGGTTCACCTGAACTGATCTGAATCAGATGAATTACACCTCTGTGTTTATCCCTGGGGACAAGGATACAGACTGCAACATCCTGCATCAGTCCCCAAAACATTGATCAAGGTTCAGAAATGCTTCCAGAAATGTTCCCAGAAAGGAAAGGGATTGGGAAAAGAGAGAATACGGATTTATAGGATGGAATACCTACAAACTAGCAAATTAAAGAATCAGGCATAGAAATAGGCAGGACAAGTTGTCAAATAGGACCTCAAGAATCTAATCTGGGGAACTAAATAAAATAGCCATAAATATACAAGTATATTTGCTCTGAGCTATACTTTCTAATTTTGTCACTTGCTTAATGAAGTGTTTAATGGCTTTATATCCCAATAATTCATATTTATGCCCATTTATTAATACAGAAAATATATTAGATACTGAATGAAAGTTTGCTTTTTTCTCAATAATTGCCCAAATAGTTTTTTTATTTATTGATAGCAATGCACATTGGTTTAATATTTTTATTTTCTTATGTCCCAATGTCTCCGGATTCCATTTGCGGATCACTCATCACTGACTCAGGATTAAGACTTCATCAGCATCAATCAGTTGTTCTTATATTCATATAGAGAAGGTGAGAATGATATTAGCCTTTTAACTCTAGTATCATGTTATGAATTCTATTGTTAATGATAATGACCTATAATTCCATTTGATAATGGATTTGTGAGCCCTAAAATAGAGGTTATTTTAACTTGAATTTGTTTTCACAGAGTAATAATTGTCTAAGTGAAATGTTATTTTGGAGCTCTTCAAATCATTACACATCATTTTTGTTTGACTTTTTGGCCATGTCATTGTTCACTCTAACTGCAGACCATCCTTGGATAAACTGAGAAGCACAGTAGCATCAATTGATTTCCCAATAAGAAATAATAATCTGCCCCACAACCATTTACACCATAGATTTTTTTAAATATTTTTTTTATTTCAATCTACACATGCACAACAATACATTAACTGTGTGGCATCAATATATCATACATTTTAGTATAGGTAAGCTTAATAGTACCAATCATATCTCTTAATACCCATATTCACATTAAATCAAAATCCTTCCTTGCTTATTTTCAACATTCCAATACTCTCTCCTAATGCCAACCACCATTTCAGTTAGACGTACCTAATAATTTCATTATTCAATTTCCTCCTCATTTTAAAAAAAATCTAATTTGGCAAGCAGAATGGTTCCAAGTTTGAATACAATACAAACATGACCATATTTACCTATTCATTTTGTTTGTTCAATTTCACATCACATTACCCTTATCAGTATTAAATATTAAACTTATCCAATTCCAATTCATATTATAACTTATTTCATTCATTAGAGTATTCTCATATATTATTTTACAATTATTTGAAATTCTCATCTTATTTCTATGTTTATTTCCCATATTACTTTTATCTGTCATATTTGCAATTTTACCAATCCTTAGTTTATTAATTCAAAATTGTCCCCTCCGATTATTGATTCGAGCCAGCCACCTTCAATCTGCCTTAATACCATCTCCCTATTTACTATATAACAAAGATATATATATCTACTTTTTTTGTCAGATTCTGCATTACATTTTCTCAATCACCTTATAAATCATGTATACATTACAAAAATATTAGTCTAATCAATTATAGCAACTGATATTAGTCTTTCCATAATAGTTCTCATTTCATCATCTTCTCCCTTTTCTTATACATAATTAATCATCAATATATGATATTTTTATTACAAATTCCCAATTCCATATTTATTCCATTAAATTCCATGTCTAGTATAACAATAATTCTTTAATAACAGGAAAGAGAAAGGAAAAAAAAAAGAAAGAAAGAAACTAAAAGGAAAAAAAATCACATCAGTTACATACTTATCTATTTTCAATACTTATTCATTTATATCACAATTTATTACCTTGCGGAATCTCCTTCCTTATCCTCTTTTTTTATTTCACCCATTGTCTCTTGCTCTTTTAACAATATAGTTTCCTTTCATCCTCAATTGCTTCCTGTTTCTCTTTATTTTCTGGTTCTTTCTTTTAATTCCCCCTTTCCCCATTCTTATTCCTCTCCATTTCTCATTCCAATTATTAACTTTTTCTCCCTCCCTCTTTCGATTTTTCTTTTGAACTTCCCTTTTCAGCTTTTTCCCTCTCCTTTTTTCCATTTTCCAAACCATTTCCCTTTTTATTAACACATCAAACCACACATTTTAAATTTTAATTCCCCGCTTAAATAATTGTTGATCCCTTTGTTCTTCAAAGCTGGCTTCTTCTTTGTTAAACTCCTCCACTTCTGGTTTACTTTCTTCTTCTACAAGCTTGCTCACCATTTCTAATTTCTTTAGTATGTAATTACACATTTCAAGTCTAATTTTCATCATTTCCCATATGTCTTGCAAGTCCGCTCTCATTTCAACAAATGATTGCTCCATTGTATCTTCTCTTTTTTTCTTTTCCTCTTCCCTAATTGATGTATTCAGTCCCAAAGTCCAGTATATTATTTCAGCTAGTGTCTTTTAAGTTTATTTTCAACAATCAATGTCCTTAAATCTTTGTTCCAAATCTTCAAGTAGCCCTTCCAACTATTTTGCACAGTCACTGGATGGTTCTATGTCAATATTTTCAAATATCTTCCCTTTTGTAGTATTTTTATTGTTACTTTCCAGGGTTTTTATTTTTTATAATGGAGTTCTTTTACTTTCTTTTAAGTTCCATAGTCCAATTTCTTAGAAAGACCAAGCACTTTAAAAAAAGGTCACTGAAGTTTTTCCTGTACCATCAGGTGGCACTCGAGCCTTTTCCACTGTCCACTCCTTCTTTAACTTTAACTTTCTTTGTTGAATATAGTACTTTTATTAAATTCGCTAATTTCAATCATTAGCTATTATTTATTTCCATTTCAACACACTCAATTTCAGCATTTAGTTATGCCCTTTAAGTGCCCATAGTCCAATAGTTGTCCAGTTTAATTTCTAAACCTTTGTTGTGTTCAAACATTTTCCTTTAAATTTTTTCCTCCAAATTAATCCAATACAATAATTCAAGCCAATGTTATAAAATCCAATTTCCTTCCCACTTTCTTTGGTCGCAGCTTCCACACACTTTCCTCTAATATAGTCCTTTATTTTTAATACCAGGGTACCTCAAAATCCATGCATTTTGCCTGGTTCACACTCCACTTGCTTCTTCTCCTCTCCAGCGCAATCTTAGTTTCCTAGGCTGTTCTTCGTCTTCATGGTGGCCATTTTAAGAACACTGCTACCACTTGCCTTTAGAAGGGTTTTTTCCTGTCAGGGAGGGGAGTTGTGGCTCCCCTCAACCCTCCAGGAAATTTCCCCTTTCTTCACCACCTATCCAGGGTTGTTCTGGTCTCGATTGGGACCCTCCAGCAAGTTAGCTCGAAGCGAAACTGTGCATGATCACAGATTCCACTCCGACGACGAGCAAACCGGAAGTCCACACCATAGATATTTTTTTTTTCAGAACTTTGATTTGGTGTGACAAAGTGATTCAGAACATGAGGAGGCAAAAATATAGCAACTGCATGACATTTTTAAAGCAACTGTATCTTTTATGAAAATGCATTGTTGTCCTCAATAGCTAAAGCATTTATGCCACAATCCCTAAATATGAGTACAGATTACCTCTTTGACCGAGAATAATGGTGATATAGAAGTGTCCTTACTTATCCTCAAAACTTGTTTTAATACAATTAAAGTCTTTAAAATCTCAATGTTCTTGATTGAGAAAGAACTGCCTTTTTTCTTTAAAGAAAATAAAAAAGAAGATACTTCAATGCAGAATGTTTGGCATGCAATGAAGGCATATGCTAGAGGCTTGATAATAGACTACATAAGAAAAAAGAATATTAGGAAAAGGCAAGCTACTAAAGCCTTGGAAGATGAGTATAAAAGACTTGAAAATGAATTACAGAAAATGCCACAGAAAAAAGATATTAAATTGAAATTGAACATAACTAAACATAAAATAGCTTAATAGAGAAAGAACTGGCACAGAAAATTAGAAATGCTAAACAGAATTATTTTGAAGATGCAAATAAACCAGGTAGATGGCTAGCATATAAATTGAGAAAGGAGAAAGAGTCAAGGAAAATATCACAGTTAATAGATGACCAAGGCCAAGTTTGTTATGGCAATAAGGAGAAAAAGGAAATTATTAGAGATTTCTATGGACAACTATATAAGAAAGAGAATATTGATGAGGAAAAAGTCAAACAGTACTTACAGAATGCCAACCTACCTAAGATATCCAAAGAGACTGAAGAAATGTTAGAAAGTAATATAACAATGATGGAATTAAGTGAAGCACTTAAGAAACAAAATAATGGGAAAGCACCAGGTCCAGATGGGCTCCCAGCAAAATCTACAAAATATTACAAGAATCATTGAGCACTCCATTGTTAGAAGTCATGAATGAAGCTATGTCAAAGAAGATGATACCTAAAACATGGTCAGAGGCTTATATTACACTTATTCCAAAAGAAGAGGCTGATCCACTGCAAATTAAGAACTATAGACTGATTTCTTTATTAAATGCAGACTATAAAATCTTTGCTTCAATTTTAGCAGAAAGACTTTAAAAATATCTGAATAAGTTTATTCATCCAGATCAAAATGGATTTCTGCCAAAGAGACAAATTAGAGACAATATGAGACTAATTCTGGATACTTTGGAATACTATGAGGCACATCCTGAAAAACAAATGGCTTTGATATTCCTAGATGCCCAAAAGGCATTTGACAATGTGAACTGGAGATTTATGTTACTTCTATTGGAACAGATGGGTTTTGCCAGAAGTTTTATCCAAGCAATAGAAGCTATTCATCATGAGCAAACAGCAAAGGTAATGATGGAGGGAGAACTTACAGACTCTATTAATATAAGAAAAGACACAAGGCAAGGATGTCCCCTATCTCCTTTGCTATTTGTATTGACTCTGGAAGTGTTGAATAGAAATATTAGAGAAGATAAAAGTATAAAAGGAATGAAAATTAAAAAGGAAGAATTCAAGTTGCAAGCCTTTGCAGATGACTTAGTCTTTATTTTGGAAGATCGTTTAGAAACAGCTCCAAAGCTATTGGAAAAGATAGAGACATATGGTGAGGTGGCTGGTCTGAAAATAAATAAAGATAAAACAAAGATCTTGTCAAAGAACATGTTACTAAGACAAAGAGAAGAACTGGCAGACCTGTCGAAAATCCAAGTTACGAACAAGGTCAAGTATTTGGGGATATACTTGACATCAAGATGTAGTACATTAAAAGAGAATAATTATATTAAACTTAAACAACAGATAGCCTTAGACTTGAAGAAATAGGAAAACTTACAACTGTCATTAATAGGGAGAATTTCAACAATCAAGATGAAGATTTTACCCAGAATCTTATTTTTGTTTCAAACAATACCAATTAGGCTCGGAAAAGATTATTTTGAGGACTTAAATAAAATTGTGTTGAAGTATATATGGCAAGGTAAGAAAGCGAGGATAAAGCTAAAGCTCTTGCAAGATGCTAGAATTAGAGGAGGTTTTGGCCTGCCTAATTGGGAGTTGTACTACCAAGCTGTAAATTTGATGTGGGTTAAGGAATGAATAACACTAAGAAAGACAAGATTGTTGACACTAGAAGGTCATGATTTGTTGTTGGGTTGGCATGCTTTTTTATGGTACAAGGGAACTAAAACACAGGGTTACTTTAGAAGACATTATATACGGGAGTCTTTGTGGTTAAACTGGGAGAAGATAAAAAAACAATGTTATCTGAAAATTCCAGTTTGGTTATCGACTATTGAAGCATTTTCCTATCCTATAATCTATAAGAAGGAACAAACAGTTAGATATGGGGAATTATTAGATGAAAAGGGTGAACTTAAATCGATACAAAATCTAGAGGAACAAGGTATAAAGATGAATTGGTTTTCATATGTGCAAATACACTCAAGGTATGATGAAGATTCTAAAACAGAGGGATTTTATGATAAACAGACTGATTTAGATAAGATCTTGACAGGTACTGATGAAAAGGTGATTAAAAAACTATATGGTTATTTACTGGGAATTAAGCTAGAGGAAGAACAAGTTAAAGAAACTATGATTGCTTGGGGGAGGAATTTTGGATATGGGATTGATTTAGAGAAATGGCAAAAACCATGGTCGCAAAATTATAAAATGACAATGTCAACAGCTTATAAAGAAAATCTGTATAAGATGTTTTACAGGTGGCACTTTCCCCCAACAAGAATAGCAAGAATGTTCAAGAATAAATCTGAAAAATGCTGGAAATGTCATCAGATACCTGGCTCATACTACCATATGTGGTGGACTTGTGAGGATGCTAGAAAATACTGGACTAAAATCCGCATGTGGTTGGAAAAAATGACAAAGAAACACATAGATTTGAAACCAGAGGTTTTTTTTTATTGGGAATCTTACCAGATGCATACAGCAAAGACTTGAAATATGTGATTGTAAATGTATTAACTGCGGCTAGGATTGTATTTGCTAAAAATTGGAAAAATGAGAAAATTCCATTGCAGGAAGAAATTATTAAGAAAATATTGGAATGTGCTGAGATGAGTAGATTGACATTTGAAATTAGAGAGCAAGAAGATAAACAATTTTATAAAATTTGGGACCTTTTCTATCAATGGTTGGATGACAAAATACAATAATAGAATATTTAGAATGTTAGATAATAAGGAATATTTTTGTTTTTTCTTTTCCTTTTGTTATTTGACATCATATCTATAAAGTGTTTTTTAGGATAGATTTGGTATGATTATAAGATTTGTTATAGAATAAATTACCTAAATTATAGTTATCTCATAAAGTATGAATGAATACAATTATAGTCAAATGATTTTTTAATAATGATATGAGGACATATAAGTTTGGATTGATAATAATTATTATGTTACATAATAAATGTAACATAACTGTAATTGAGACTATGAAATGAATGCACAAAACTGATGAACCAACCGACACACTGTTTGTATATATGTACGGAAGAGAGCTGATGTTTTTATGTTTTGTTTGTTTTGTTTGTTTTTAAAAAAACCAATAAAATTGTTTTAAAAAAAATCTCAATGTTCTTATTGATAAATAGCGACCAACTTTCCCAGAAAAATACTGCAACTTAGTTTAAAAATATTGTAGCTAATGAAGAATAATATTGTGATGAACAACATCTTCAAAGTACTGAAATTATTAACACCTTATGTGAATACTATAAAATAATTTGAAATAGTCTTTGTCTTGCAACTTTTTTGAGTGCAGATTTAAAGATCCTAGTTCCAGATGATCTTTATAACTCCATGAGCACTACAGAACATGGAACAAGTACCAATAGGAGAAATGTAAAATGCTGAGTGACCAACTTTGGTCAGTAAGTGGGCACATTTGGAATTTTGAACATGCTATGGCCATGTGTGGCACACAGAGCCATCTCTCCAGGCATGCCGGCTGTTGCCAATTGCTCTTCTGGGTTCTGGCATGCACCTGATGGTCTTTGCACATGCCGGAGCACCGGAAACTGGAAGAGCAACTCCCCAATGCACATGTGCGCACCAGGAATCTGTCCTTCCACTTTTCAGCATGTGAATGCGTGCTGACTAGCTGGTCATCATGCGTAGATGCATGCCAAAAAATGGAAAACCACCACCAAATGCCAAAACGGGAGCGTGTGCCCAGGCGAGTGCCAAAAACCAGAAGAGTAGCTCCCCAGTGCAGGCATGCAGAAGTGCCAGAAATCGGAAGAGCAGGTCCTTGTCGCACGCACATGCATGCACTGGAAACCGGAAGCTCATGCATATCAGGGAACTACTCTTCCAGTTTCCAGTACTCCTATGTACATGCGCCAGGGAGCTGCTCTTCTCCCCTGTGCACGTGCGCACACTCCTGTTTTGGCATTCAGTGCTGAAAAGGTTTGACAACACTGTGCTATGGGAACAAAATAAAAGCACAGGGCTTGATTTGGCCTATTACCAGACAGCAAACTCAGTTCTCCGGTTTTGCCAGCTTACTGTCTCTGGCTTTTTTACTACAGGTGGGAAAATTAATGGTGTTGCAATTGCAAATAATTATGTTTTATTTGTTTCTTATTTTATAAAATTATATACATATTTGGATGATTATGAGGAATAATGATTATGCATGAAACAGTTGCTTTATTTTTTAGTATGCTAGCATTTTTAATCCCTACTAATCCCTACTGCAGCATTGAGTTTATGATTGGCATAGGATGTAATTATGATGCCAACAGGCTCATGTTGAAGATTCAGAACCTATTAACTAGTATCAGAAACTGCTTTCATGTTGACTTTGTACTTGAAGAGAAATACACTTTTCCTTTAAATTATGCTTTTTCAGAGATATCATAGAAAAGAAACCTACAAAAGTTGTTAATTGTAACTGAGGATGCTGAACCTGTGCCATTGGACAAATGTTCCTGCTGCTTAAAATTATTTGAAAAAATTGATTGAAAATTATGCCTAGAAATCCTTCAAGCCTTTGAGGGTTTAATAACCCTTGTTTTTGTTGTGTCAGATTCTCATCTTCAAATGTCTTTTTTTTTTAAAAAGCATTCAGAATATTCTAGTCTGTAAGGCATATTTATGTGAAGCATTTGTAGGATCTTATAGAAAGAAGAATCAAAACTTGGCATAATAAACTACTAAAACATGGATATACACATAGTATTGCTTTCCCCAGTATTTCATATGGGTTTTAAATGTTTAGTTTTTGCTGTGCATGTTAATAGCTTGGTAAATGTCACTTAGTTTCAATTGTCTGTGTGTCAGCGTTCCAAGTAATGCACCCATATAAAACAGAACTCCAAGGCAGGCAGGTTCCTTTAAGAACAGTTCTGAACACTTTATTGTTTTGGCTACCTAACTATTTCCCCCCTCCCACTGTTGTGTGGCAACACTGAAGTCTCCAACATGGCCTCAGCCAGTTACTTCAGGGTTGATGTGTTTATTATTAAGAGTAAGAGTGTCAAACTCAAGGCCTGCGGGCTGGATCCAGCCTGCAAGTTGCTTAGATGTGATCCACAGAGCCACCCTGGAAACAGTGAAGGACAGGCCTGTGGTGCGTTGGCTGGGCCCAAGCTAACTGGGTGCTGATCTACAACCTGGTGGGCAGCCAATTTTGTTGGCAGAGTGCTGCAGGAGATCATTGTAGCAAAAAAACCCCAGAGCTCAGAAGTGTTGTGTGTTTCCCTTGCAAAGCTTCGTTTTGATTGGCAGAGTGCTGGAGGAGGCTGTCAACCAAAAACAGAAGTCAAGAGGGGTGCATGCACCTCTCCTGAGCTTTGTTTTCACTGGCAGAGTGCTAGCAAAATAAACTATTAGCAAAAGTGTCATTTGATCACAAGGCAAGGAGGCATCGAGAAATGTTTCTCCTTTTGCATTTTAGCATTCAAGAAAGGACAGGAAAGGATAAAGGGAAAGAGGAAAGACAAAAAAAAGAGGGGAAGAGAGCAAGGAAGGAAAAAGAAGGAAAGCAGGGAAGGAAGAAGAGTGGAAAATGAAGAGGAATGGAAAAAGAAAAGAGAAGGAGGAGGAGGAAGGAAGGAAGGAAGGAAGGAAGGAAGGAAGGAAGGAAGGAAGGGAGATTATAATGAGAGGGAGAGAGGAAGGAAGGAAGGAAGGAAGGAAGGAAGGAAGGAAGGAAGGAAGGAAGGAAGGAAGGAAGGAAGGAAGGAAGGGAGATTATAATGAGAGGGAGAGAGGGTCTGAGGGAAATCCTGCCTTAGCACTTGGCCACTAGCAGCCCTGCTGCCTTTTCGCCATCCCCCATATCACCTCTTCCTGACCTCTCCTGGTGGTCTCCCATCCTATCACTATGGATGCTTTAGTTATAATCCTCAGTCTCCTTGCAAGGAGAGGGAGTGAGCCTCCCAATGGAACAGCTTGCCTTCAGAAGTTGTGGGAGCTTCATCACCGGACAATTTCAAGAAGAGAGTGGACTGCCATTTGTCAGAAATGGTGTAGGGTCTCCTGCTTGAGTGGGGGGTTGGACTAGATGACCTACAAGGTCCCTTCCAACTCTGTTAATCTGTAATCCCTCTGACCCATACACTTTGTCCTCTTGCATACACCATGAGTAACCTGGCCAAGGATAGTGAGCACAAAGCAGCAGCCTTGAAGAGGAGGTAAGTGCAACTGGGTACCCCCTCAGGGAAGCGTGGCTGGGATCAGCTGTGAGGTCCCAGTGCACTGGCAACTTGAGGGCTGGGCTGGGGGCTGGCCTTCCACTGCCTAAGTGTGATGACCCGTAGTCTCTCAAAATAACCCCAAACCCAAAACATATATTAAAGTCCGGTAAGGCCTTCAACCTAACTTCACTGTTTTATTAGGCACAGTTTAAAGTCACAAAAGTAAATAATGAGGCAAGCAGAAAACAAAAACAAACCACATTGATGAGAGTTCCAAAGCAAGCCAATCATAAACTAATCATAAACTCCAGGAAAATAATTGAGAAAAGTCCATGGGAAGAACGCCAGCAAAGATAAACCTCTTCCAAGGTGAACACTAAATTGACTCCTGCAAATTCCAACTGCGCAGTTGCAAACTTATATACATAGCTCCCGCCTGCAAGCCATGAGGAGGATCATGGTAATATCCTCTTGAGTAGATCTCACTTTTCCCTGATCCTCTCCTCCCTGCGTGACCTAGGATGGATAGGGGATGTGCCTGGATCCTCCTCTGACTGCTCAGCTAGCCTCTGCCCTTCCCCAGCCTCCACCACCACCTCTGGAGCCACAGTCCCACTCCCTGTTGGCTGTTCCTCCTCTTTCTCAGAGTCAGTCTCCGCCAGGGGCATGACACTATCCCCCCGTAGGGTCCCCTCCCCTGGGACCAGGTGGACGAGGACGTTGAGGAAACCAAGCGTGAAAGTCCTGGACCAAATGAGGATCATGAACATCAGTGGCATCGACCCAGGTGAAGTCTTCAGGTCCATAACCTTTCCATGCCACCAAATACTGAAATCGGCCCCACAAGTGGCATGAATCTCGGATGCTATCCACTTCATACTCTTCCTCTCCCAGAGGGGCTACTGGGGCAGGCAGTGATGGAGCTGGTTTATGCCGACTGTTGGCCGAGGCAGGGACTAACAGGGAATGATGAAAAACAAGATGGATACGCATGGTCCATGGCAGGGAGAGACGAGAGACATGCCTGAACCTGCAGTTTCACGAGTAGGGTCTGCCAGAAGCGTGCCATAAATTGTACCCCCCGATCTGATACCATGTGGTCTAGTAACCCATGCAACCGGAAAACATGGGAGATAAACAACTGAGCCATTATCTTGGCCGATGGAAGACCTGCACACAGAATAAAGTGGGCCATTTTAGTCAACATATCCACCACCACCAAAATGGTTGTGGCACCATTCGATGGTGGTAACTCAATGATGAAATCCAATGAAACTGCCCCCCATGGTCGTTCTGGTGTGGGCAAGGGCTGCAATAGACCAGGGGGTGCACTAGAAGCATACTTGGCTTGGCGACAGATCCCACATGTCCTGCCACATATCCTGACACATCATGTTTAAGTCTTTGCCACCAAAATTTCCTAGAGATGAGGTGCAATGCTTTGAACACCTGCCGCCGGACTATCATGACTTTGACGTAGGATAAGGCCACAAAGAGGACCTCCAGGCACATAAATGCGATCACAGAACCGTAACAGGTCCCCAATATACACCCAAGGAGTCTCTTGCCTCCCATTCTCATCCAATTCTCAACGTTGAGCTGCCATAAATGGGTCCTGCCGCTGCGCCTCCTGAATTCTCACTCGAAGGTCCACAGATTCCTCAGTGGCTGCGAACCATTCCACCGGAATCATCATCCAGGGCAAGATTTTATCCTCCCTTCAGGCTTCCGAGATAGGGCATCGGCGCATTGATTCCCTCCACTCGGAACATAGTTCACCCAGATATGGTCTCTGTCCATCATTGCACCCATCGCTGAAGTTTAGCATCGATATGAAGACACAAATGCATGAGCTCCTGAAGGGTGTGAGGGCATTCAGTGCACGCCAACTCATCCAGGAGCTCCAATGACAAACCCGCCTGGAACTGGTCTAATATGCTGCCTCATTCAATTGTACATCCTGAGCAACCACCCGAAAACTAGCAGTATAATCCATGAGTGAGCCACGCCATTGCTTCAACTTTCTCAAATGTCTGTTTGCTGTTTGGCTTCAAACAGGGTCCTCAAACATGGCCTGAAACTGATGGCAAAACTCGGCGTAATTGTCCAACACCTGGTTGGGCTGGGTCAGCAGAGGCATTGCCCAATGTGCTGCAGAGCCTGACAACAAACTAATCAAAAACCCCACCTTATCCCGGTCAGTGGGAAAGTCCTCAGGCCAAAAGCTCATGTAAAACTGGCACTGCCCCCAAAATGCTGGAAATTGGGCCAGCGAACCATCAAATTTATCTGGCACTGCCACTGGGCATTTTCGGCGTGGCCGGGCAGCTTGCATTTGTGCCACCTGTGCAGTCAAAAGAGCCACTTGCTGGGTTAACTGGGCAATCTCTGCTCTGAGCTGGTCCATGGTCACCCCACAAAAAGCAAAAATAAGTTGAAGGGGTGGCAGGAGTCAAAATGCGTAGTCTCTCAAAATAACCCAAAACCCAAACATACATTAAAGTCTGGTAAAGCCTTCAATTTAACTTCACTGTTTTATTAGGCACAGTTTAAAGTCACAAAAGTAAATAATGAGGCAAACAGAAAATCAAAACAAACCACATTGATGAGAGTTCCAATCAATCATAAACTAATCATAAACTCCAGGAAAATAACTGAGAAAAGTCCATGGAAAGAACACCAGCAAAGATAAACCTCTTTCAAGGTGAACACTAAATTGACTCTTGCAAATTCCAACTGCGCAGTTGCAAACTTATATACATAGCTCCCACCTGCAAGCCATGAGGAGGATCATGGTAATACCCTCTTGAGTAGACCTCGCTTTTCCCTGATCCTCTCCTCCCTGCGTGACCTAGGATGGATAGGGGATGTGCCTGGATCCTTCTCTGACTGCTCAGCTGGCCTCTGCCCTTCCCCAGCCTCCTCCACCACCTCTGGAGCCACAGTCCCACTCCCTGTTGACTGTTCATCCTCTTCCTCAGAGTCAGTCTCCACCAGGGGCATGACACTAGGTCAATAGATACCCTGTGCCACCATCCGGGGGTACTCCACGTTGCCTGAAAAAGACAGTGAGGCTTCTCTGGAAGACAAGGGTTTGGCCCTCTTCCTGGTCTCGTCTTCCTCTGCTGGAGACACTGGACCCCCCCCCGCCTCAGCCTCACCTGGGCCACCACACGACATGAATGATGTCGAGCTGGCCATGGCCACCCCCTCTGATATAACCCTGATGCGGCCCTCAAGGAAATCGAGTTTGACACCATTGATTAATAGCATCCCTTATTGAGATGGCAGCCTAAATATTTAAAATATTTATGCCTGATTTTCAAATCTGTCAGAATATTAAACACAACAACAGAAACTCGTGATTCAGACTGGGACTTATGTGATGTGAATGGAAAGAAATGTGAAAAGACAAATAGCAGAACAAAAGTTAATAATGTTTGGTCATTCAAATTTTGCTGACTACAACTCCTATCAACATTGGCTATGATGACTAGACTTGCTTATGGTTTGGGTTTAAGAACATCTGGAACACACAAAAAATACCTATTCCTATAATAGCTCCTACCACTCATGGTCTAATGTTGAAATTGCAGACTCTAGCTAAAAAGTCAATGCTGCCATTCCTTGTCAACTATTACTGCTTTATACAAAATTCATTAATCAAGTTGCCATGTTACTTTCAAAGGGCATGCATCAGACAAAACCTTTTGTATGATTTTGTACTATGACATAGGAGATAATCTGTATTACCCCATCTGCATACAAGCTATATATGGAATAATATAAAGCATCAGAACTACTTTATAGGAACACAGGAACACAGGTCCCAAGCAGAGTAAATTTAATTAGCAGAGGTGTTAATTACCTCAAGTGTTAAGAGATTTGAAGGGAGAAAACAAATGAGTATAATTCTGTCAAGCTAATAGAGGCAAGTGTAATACTTTCAACAAAGAAAAGCTAGGCAGAATATTTTCACAATAAAGGCAGAATCTAATAGAGAATATATTTAGCTCAGGGTCGAACTGTGGAGTCCTTGGTACTCTCTGAGCTTGATTGTATGCTTGCAGATATTTCATTATCCAACTAACACCCTTAATGGCAGTGAGTGTGGGGTTTGTTTACTGTTTTTATAGTAGCTTGCCATGCTTTATAGTAGCTTGACCTGCTAGTCCAGGTGAAATTGTGATTTTTCTTCTTGGTATTTCTTTGATTAAGCTGCTGTTTCCTGTTGGATTGCTTATCTGCAATAGTTGTAAATCTGAGCACCCAGGTTATTTTTTTTAGTACCATCATTTCAAATGGTCAAAAAATAAGAGAGTTATCTACCTGCAACGTAAGTTGAATAAGTATAATTATTATATTGAAAGCTGCTAAACGTTTTAAAGTTTTAGTGTTTATGTTAACCAAGGATGATTTCAAACTACACATAAGGAATCTGGTAATTGGAAGGTAGATCATTTGAGTACTTGCTTAGAGTACTGGATAAAATATAGCTGAACATTGGCCAGGGACATATAGGAACAGTGTATAGGACCACAAACCCAAGAATATTTAAATGATTATGGAAAGGACTTGAAACATTTTTTAATCAACATTTTAATAATTTGGTAAATCATTAGGTGTATTGCCAAATCAGTGTTCTTTTTGCTACATATCTATTAGACTCCTTATCAGAATAAATAGGATTTTCTCATGTTGGAAGAAATATCCAGGTCCAGTTCCAAGCTGGGAGAAAGGCATTGGAGACAAAATGGAGCTGGAGGCTGATTGGAAAGAGGGTCCATTTATTGATGAAGCAGAAGCACATGGATGGTTCTGGACAGCTGACCACATAGAGTTGAGTAACATTAGTATTTATACTTTCTCTTGGGCTTTGCATTTGAACTTCCCGTTCAAGAACATGTATTCTATTGGCTGTTGTAGGGGTCACAGTTACCTTTGTAGGTTATCTGAGTCCCAGGTTTAGTTGAAGTTTGCTGGGTGATGCAATGTCCCCAGATGATTTTGCCATGCGGTGAGCTCTGCTGCTAGGCAGGTTAATCCCATTATGTCCTAGATTTCCTGTACTTTAAGACAGGGGTGTCTTCAGTGTACATTTATCAAGGGCATTAAAATGATAGGTACAACTTAGCTCGAGTTATCAGTTATATTTCCCAAGAGTTATATTTCCAAAGTATTGCACAATTTTTAAACAATTTTGCAACAGTTCAGTGGGAGTCACTTCTATTTTATTTTAAGGGCTGTTGGTACTGTTTAAAGTACTGGATATTGCCCATCACTAATGAATATCCTCATGCTGACTTGTAAAATTTAATTATAGTAACTTCTAATTAAGATAGTGAAATAACAAACTTCTCCAATTTGCTTTTTATGAAGTTGATTACCACAGCAGAATTTGGGTAATTTAATCTATTGTATAGAATCTACAATACATGAACATTTAATATTTATCTCTGTTCACAGTAGTTGCAAAGAATCCACATGAACCTTCACAAAAATATTCTATTAATGTGAAAATTATGTTTTTGTCATCACTAATAAATTTTATCAGGAATCTGCACATACAAAACATATTTAATTATGATGGATATATTGCTGGTTGGGAAGTTTTAGAATTAAAAGCTTTAAAAGGGTTTATAGTGCTGCATATACAGGTGAAACTCAAAAAATTAGAATAATGCAACTTAAAAGGTGAAACTAATATATGAGATAGACTCATTACATGCAAAGCAAGATAATTCAAACTGTGATTTCTCATAATTGTGATGATTATGGCTTACAGCTCATGAACACCCCAAATCCACAATCTCGGAAAATTAGAATATTACATGCAATCAATAAAACAAGGATTGCACATTGAACAATATTGGACCTCTGAAAAGTATAAGCATGCATATGTACTCAGTACTTGGTTTGGGCCCCTTTTGCAGCAATTACTGCCTCAATGCAGTGTGGCATGGAAGCTATCAGCCTGTAGCACTGCTGAGGTGTTATGGAAGACCAGGATGCTTCAATAGCAGCCTTCAGCTCTTCTGCATTGTTCGGTCACATGTCTCTCATCTTTCTCTTGGCCATGCCCCATAGATTCTCTATGGGATTCAGGTCAGGCGAGTTTGCTTGGCCAATCAAGCACAGTAATCCCATGGTCATTGAACCAGGTTTTGGTGCTTTTGGCAGTGTGGGCAGGTGCCAAGTCCTGCTGGAAAATGAAGTCAGCATCCCCATAAAGCTTGTCTGTGGAAGGAAGCATGAAGTGCTCCAAAATCTCCTGAGAGACAGCTGCATTGACCCTGGACTTAATGAAGCACAGTGGACCAACACCAGCAGATGACATGGCTCCTCAAATCAACACAGACTGTGGAAATTTCACACTGGACTTCAAGCATCTTGCAGTGTGTGCCTCTCCATTCTTCCTCCAGACTCTGGGTCCTTGGTTTCCAAATGAGATGCAAAAGTTGCTCTCATCAGAAAAGAGGACTTTGGACCACTGAGCCTCAGACTAGTTCTGTTTTTCTTTAGCCCAGGTAAGATGCTTCTGACGTTGTTTGTTTTTCAGGAGCAGCTTGACAGAAGAATACGACATTTGAAGCCCATGTCCAGGATCCATCTGTGTGTGGTGGCTCTTGATGCACTGACTCCAGCCTCAGTCCACTCCTTGTGAAAGTCCCCAAAACTTTTGAATGGCCTTTTCCTGACAATCCTCTCCAGGCTGCAGTCATCCCTGCTGCTTGTGCACCTTTTTCTTCCACACTTTTCCCTTCCACATAACTTTCTATTAATGTGCTTTGATACAGCACTTTGGGAACTCCAACTTCTTTTGCAATCATCTTTTGAGGCTTTCCCTCCTTATGGAGGGTGTCAATGATAGTTTTCTGCACAACTGTCAGGTCATTAGTCTTTCCCATGATTGTGATTCATACTGAACCAGACCGAGAGACCATTTAAAGGCTCAGGAATCATTGGCAGGTGTTATGGCTTAATTAGCTCATTGGAGTGGGACACTTTGAGCCTAGAATATTGAACCTTTTCACAATATTCTAATTTTCTGAGATTGTGGATTTGGGGTTTTCATGAGCTGTAAGACATAATCATCTCAATTATGACAAATCACAGCTTGAACTATCTTGCTTTGCATGTAATGAGTCTATCTCATATATTAATTTCACCTTTTAAGTTGCATTACTGAAATAAATGAACTTTTGCACGATATTCTAATTTTTCGAGTTTCACCTGTATGTCTGGCAGCATTTTCTTACGTTTCAAGGACAGCAGAATAAATGTTATAGATATCTGCGACAACTCTTAAAAGCATACCAAATGCAACTTTATGTGTATACTTTTATGCCTAATTCAGTTTTCCTTGTCATCTGAAGAACACATATGTCCACTGAAATCATGAGTTCTTAATTTTATGTTACTCTTTGGAACAAAACAGAAAAAACTTCTTGTATAAGATATCTCATTGCAAAAAAAATAAGCATACAAAAATTCATAACTTTCTATTTATAATTAAACACTTTTTTCAAATTTCCTCTCAAATTCAGAATATATAATTAAAAACACTTAAAGCTGAAAAAAAAAAATTCCCTAGTGGTCAATGTACAGTATGTAAGCAGATTATTCCATTTAATCCTATTCATTGGTAATAACTCTGAAAGAAGTGCAAATGATAGTTTGCAACTTTTGATACATGCAGAGCATCTCAGTCTCTAATGTACATGTCCTTCATTGATTACATAATGGTGTCCAACAGAATCAGTCTGAAGTGGCTTGAATAAGGTCAAATATCAGGTTGGCACTTAAAGTCCTTCTTAAAAACTTTCTATTTATTTAGAAGACTACAATGTATTTGATTACCATCAATCACATTTATCTGTCCACAGCTCAGATGCTCCAAGTCCCAAAGCTCACAATCTTGATAGAAATTTAATTAAGAGATGTTTTTAATCATATGCACAAAATTTGATTTGCAAATTGTTCCCCAATGCATAACTTTTTGAATTCAGTAACTGAAATATCTCTAAGGTAATAATACACAGTAATGGTTATAGAGCACAATATTTTTGGCATACAGGAAAGGATGTTAGGCAGCTATGATTACATTTATGGCTATCTCTATGTGCAAGTGATCTGCACCAAAACTTTCTGGCAGAATGGTATCTATTTTCTGCCTACCCCAGGTCCTTGGGAAGACTTGATAAATGCCATGTTCAGTCTGAACCTCTGGCTGACTGTGTGACAAACTATCATAATAAAGCCATCATGTGATTTTCATGGTGGCCACAACTACTATTTATCAATGTCAGGCAGAATGTCCAAATATTTGCATTTCTAGCAGATGTAGAAAATAAAATTCAGTAGATGAGAGTGATAAAACAGGGGGTCTTAGGAGGGCTAGTGCCAAACATGACAGTGCATACCAGACTGTTCCAGTCTTGTGTAGAAAGGATCCCCATATTGCTTAATATTCTGACAAATAATCATTTACTCCTTTTCTGGAAAAAAACAAAACAAAACAAATGTCTACAGCTATGTTGCCTTGAATTAAAAATTCACCACGTTGGATTATGAACTTAATATAGGTTAGACATTCACAAGAAGAGTGCTCCATTCCTGTACTCGTTGCAGAATACCTTATGCCACCAGACTAGAAATTCTAGACCTAGAAAACCTAGAACTACATCGCCTTCAGTCCGATCTAAGTATAGTATATAAAATCATACATTGCAACGTCCTACCTGTCAATGAATACTTCAGCTTGAACCATAACAACACAAGAGCAAACAATAGATACAAACTCAAGGTTAACCACACCAAACTTGATTGCAGGAAATACAACTTCAGCAACAGAGTGGTCAATGTCTGGAACACTCTACCTGACTCTGTGGTTTTTTTCCCCAAACCCCCAAAACTTTTAACCTTAGACTGTCTATTATTGACCTCACCCCTTTCCTAAGAGGTCTGTAGGGGGCGTGCATAAGTGCACCAACGTGCCTACCATCCCTGTCCTATTGTTTCTTTTATATATTTTTTAAATTTTTCTTATATGTATCCATGTATTCATAACTATGTTTTTACTTATACCTATTATCTTGTAAGCAATTGACAAATAAAAATAAATAAAATAAAAATAAATCTGCAAATATGTATTTAATTTTATTGTCATGGATATTTTTCTAACCAAGGAGAAGGTTAAACATGGAGATAATATTCATATAGCACTGTACATTCAAATGAATGATTTTAATAGAATATACCATGGGTATCAGAACCAGAATTTCCAACTATTTGTTCTGGAGAACTGGTAGTGGAAATTTTGAGTAGTTCAGAGAACCGACAAATACTACCTCTGACTGGCCCCGCCCCCATCTCTTCTCTGCCTCCTGAGGCCCAGTTGATCAGCTGTGTCTTCTTTTGTTGCCCTGCACAGGAGAACGGAGCTGGAAAGCAGGTTAGTGGGGTGGGGAGGGAATGGAGATTTTGCAGTATCCTTTCCCTGCCACACCCACCAAGCCATGCCCACCAAGTCACGCCCACAGAACCAATAGTAAAATTTTTTGAATCCCACCACTGCTACAGAAGCCAAATTTTCAAAGAACCAGTAACAAGAGCATTGTTGAGAATTGTTATTCTCATAGAATTATGTAATATTGATCAATGTGTGCTATTTTATTAGGTTTATGACAACAGTACTTTTAAGCCGCACATTACTTTAAGATAAGCACATGCAGATCCATTTGCTACTTGTTCTCTTTTCCTACTGGATTTTCAAAATTATAAGGATCACATTTTCTGATATAAATCATCCCAGGAAGAACATCTTAAATGGTTTTTATATACCATTTTCTGTGAATAAATTCAGTGAAATCCATCAGCAGATATTAAAAGGAATGACCTTGCCTTTCTGTTCCTTATAAAGGACAGATTCCCATTGTCTTCAAGGATATTGCTGGGTTTGTAAAAGGGGAGGATTAAAATACTGCATGTGGTTCAAAGCTATTCATCTTGAAGGCATATTTTTTATAAGTATCTGACTTATGAAATCCTAATTAATAATGCTGTTGATGGATAGTGTGATATGAAAGTTGCTTTCATCCCTGTAAAATTTGAAAGTTTTTTTTAATTAACAAACAACTTCAGAAGTGCACTTCATTAAAATATTTATGAACTGAGACCAAATATAAGTCAGAACAATGATATGGTAGTCTTGATATTTTGTTTCTCAGTTCTTGTTTTTATCTGATACTGAAAAGGAGAAATGTGTAATGACCAAATGACTAAGAACGTAGTATATTATACTTCACTTGGGAGTACAAGATGCCACTCCTTAAAAATAGATAATGGACTGTGGTCTTAAATACATTCAAATTTTATCATACTGGAGAAAATGTGCCTACTGCCTTTGATAACTTACTGTATTATGACATGTAATGAGTGCTAAAATGTAGAAATGAGTAGAATTAGAACCACATTCATTTTTCAAGTTCAACTGCCAATATAACTAAGTCTTCAAATTAATGTATTCTATTTAATCATAATTCCTGTTGATATATTGTAAATAGTTTTAGAAGTTTCAAATCAAATTTACAACATCTAATGCAGATTACCTAGCTATTGAAGCATTCAAAATGACTTCCTACATATGTCATCCACATAGGGGGTCAGACTAGTCAATTTATAAAAGCAATAGTGTGATGGTACAACACAACGACAGGTCTTTTGTACAGGCATCATGGCATCAACAAAGGATGTGTCTTGTTGCACAATGCATTTCCATCTCTATCCAACATGTAATATCTGCTGATTTTTTGGGTTTCAGAGAGGCTTATTGTTCAATCTTATGCAGACTTACATGGAAAAAATGCAAGTTTTCTTATCATCACATGATTCCACAAATTGAATCAATCAAGTGGAGTCTTCCTTGCTGCATCTTCTTATGTCTCTGTAGTATGCAATTACTTTCTTTGTAATAAATAAATCTTTGCTTTGAACTATTACACAATACCTAACCCTAACCCTTATCAGATGTCTGTGAAAGTATTCATGTGTTTTATTTATTTTTTGTCCCATAGAAAGGCATGCCACCCTGCTTGTAAGTCTGACCTTTGATTGCTAAAATTCTTTTATTTTTTTAAATTTATCCACTCCTTTATCCACATTAGAACCATCACTTGGTAATACAATTCCCAATTTGGGAGTCCAAGACCACTTCCTTCAAATTGCCAACCAGCTTAGTATGTTTTCAAGTTGTTCTCAAAAGAAACAGCTTGTTGCCCCCTGCAAGAAGAAAGCAACTGAACATTCAAAATAGATTAACATTTTAGGATCAATTCAGGTGAAAGCTCCGTATTGAATTTATTTTCTCACAGGTTGTAGACCAAAGTGTTCTGTCAACTCTCCAGAACCGCTGATCTAATTCTTTGCTATTCCAAGGTTGTTCTCCCTGTATGATGTGGATTGTGTTGAAGGCTGCAGCCTTTCTCCATAAAGACATTTCTTACAAGAGAATAATTAATGTGAAGCACTCATGGCAGGGGACAACTAGTGGGAATTTGAATTTCCACACAGAACTGACAAAAGTTTGTTTCAAAATGTTTGTAGATTGTTGACAGTGAGTAGCTGGAATCCTTATTAAACTGCATGCTGTCTCATAATTGGTTTATTCTCTTAAACTGTATGTTTTTCAAAAGCTATGTAGCGAAAGGACAATATCCTCTCACTAAGTCTCTCTTATTTTTTTAACAGGCCATAGAAACATTCAGAATTCTGTATAACTATTTAAGACCTGTTTTTCCTTAGCCTATTTATGTCTAAATTGAAAGAATGCTTTTGTTCCATTGGCATCTGAGCATATTTTATCATAAATGAGAGAATAATCAGTCTACTTGGTACAGCAATAGAATGGATAATGTCATCATTTATGTTGGAAACTGTATCAGTGATGTTTAAACAGAATGTGGAAAGGCCAAATGTGCAAATGGGTGAGATTTAAGCTCATTTTCAACTGGAGAGTTCATTCACACTGATTCATTCAGATGTTGGGTGCACATTTTATGTGTTAAGAAATGCAAGCATAGCATTGTTTTTTACTGTTACTACAGGATTATTTTTGGAAGAAATCTTAAAAGGGGTACAAAAAGGAAGTGAAGGAAATGTTTTCCCCTTACTACCTCATTGAGTTTGAAAAAAACTCTTAAAGGAGAAGAACATCCATGGCCGACATTCTTGTACTAGTTTCAGGCTGGTTTGCAGCCTCCAGAGTTTTCACCAAGGGTGGGATTCTACCAGTTCGGACCAGTTTGTATGAACCAGTAGTTCTGGTGAACATTTGGCCCTGCCCATTCACCCCTACTCTTTCCTGTGCTTTATTTTGTTGTTTTAGAGCATACTTGATTCACATGGCAGAGTGGTTTGCTGCGCCTCAGCTGTTTTATTCACAGGGGTTGCAATATTAGAAGGTAAGTATTAGAGCTGAAAATGGGCTTTTTAAAATGCAAAGTGCATGTTTGGCACACGCACATGCTCCCCGAACTGGTTGTTACACTGGTTGAAATGCACCACTGTTTTTCACTTTTCATTACCTTTTTTCAGACTGGGTATATAGTCAGGGGTGAGATTCTACTGGTTCAGGAAAACCGGTAGCTCCAAGGATCAGCTGTGAGCGAACTAGTTCACTCTGATGATCAGCAAAGTGCATGTTTGGCACGTGCATGTGCTCCCTGAACTGATTGTTACACTGGTTGAATTGCACCAGTGGTTTTCACTATTCATTACCTTTTTCCAGACTGGGTATAGTCAAGGGTGGGATTCTACCGGTTCGGCCTGGTTTGGGAAAACTGGTAGCTCTGAAAATCAGCTGTGAACAAACTAGTTCACTCCAATGATCAGCTGTTGGGCCCACCCTCCTGCCCTGGCTCTATTCTGTGCTTTATATCCTGGTTTTCAAGCTTAGCTGATTTGCGTGGCACAGCAGATTGCCATGCGTCAGCTGTTTAACACAGAGAGATTGCTGGAGAAGGTCAGTAGCAAACACTCTGCATGTGCAAAGTGTGTACTCACCCAAACTGGTTGTTATACCAGTTGAATTGCACCCCTGGAAATAGTGGACAGCCAAGGAAGCTTCAGAAGAATGGAAATATATGTAAAGAAAACAACATCTATAGCAAATTAATTAATTAATAATGATTAAAGCAATAATGCAATGTAATGCAAATATCCTAAGAAAGTCTTGATTGCAAAGATATCCATAAATAGTAACAAGTAGTCCTAAGTTAGCAGTCATTAATTCTGTTCCCTATCATCATAGCATAGTTTGGTGATAGAGATCTGGATGCTTGGCAACCATCTGGTACCTACATAATTTGCATTGTCTCATAATCATGATTGCCATTTACAACTTGCAGGCCAGCATTCCACAAGCAAAGTCAATGGGGAAACCAGCAGAGAAGGTCACAAATCACTCCAGTAACTTGCTTGTACTCTCATGGCTTTTTCTTCTGAGGAGGCAAATACAAGCCTGTGGTGGCTTCCTGCAAACCCTTCTTCATCTGGCAGCAACCACTGCCCATCCCAAATACACCCATGTAGGGGTGGGATTCTACCAGTTCTAACTGGTTCTATAGAACCCCTTGTTAACTTTCTAAGCAGTTCTGAGAACCAGTAGTTAGAAGAAATCTCCTTTTGTTTTTTTCCCACCCTTATTACATTTTTGGCAATATGCCTAGACTTACTGTCTCTGAAAGAGGTTTTTTTTTCTTTCCTGATACTTTCTTAAAGGGGAAGGGTTGTTTTAAGCTTTTTATATTCCTGTTGGGAAGAAATACTCCCCTGGAAATACTTCTTCTTGGCTAGCTAGAAAGATTGACATTCATGAGTTTTGTGAGTTTACATACCTTTTCTGAGTTTTGGTCTAAAACTGGTTTTTGGTGAAGTTTAATTCTGTGCTTGGTGATGTTTAATCCTGTGTTTATTGATGGGATAATTTTCCCTATTCAGCTTTGTTTGGAAGGAAAAAAGATTAATCTCTGTTCCTGAAAAGAAACTGGGTTGAGAAATCTGGCTAGTTCCTGGTCTATTTAGTTCTGGTAATTGGTTTAACAAGCAACAGCTACTGTTGTGATTTAAATATTTGCGTTGTGTTTGAATTTTTTCTTGCCTCATGGTTTCTTTTTCTATCTGGGGAGGGGGTCTTCCTTCATTGCTTTAGTGGTATCTGGCACTGTCCCTTTGGGGTTTACTTCCAAGAGGCAGGATGCAAGCTTGGCACTGAGTTTTTTTACTGCCTTTCTGGGGAGCATGTCACCTTTCCTTTAGTCTGGATGATTTCCTTAGGATATCTTGTGAGATGAATGAGACCAGCTGTTATCTTTAAGTGATGCAACTGGATCTGATGATTGCTTTTCCTGGGTGTGCTCTTTCTGGAGAGCTTAAATAACCTCTCTGCTAAAAGGTTTCACTTTATGAGCAAGAGTTGGCTGCGGATAGTTATCATTGCATTTTAACTATTTTAATTCCTCAAGGTGCTCTGGCACCTTGCCTGATTTGTAACTCCAGCTTGCAGGTATTTTTAATCTAATGATTGGTATTTAGGGCAGCTTTTTGCAAGCAAATAAGCTTTTTGTATTTTTGTACAGATAATCCTTGACTTACAACAGTTCATTTAGTGACCATTCAAAATTACAATGGCACTTAAAAAGGTGACTTATGACCGTTTTTCACACTGTCATGAGAGGCCAGGAGAGGAGAAGCATCCCTTGACATGTGTGATGTTGAGTTGGCCATGCCTCATGTGACTGGTCACATGACTACCAAGCCACACCCACCAACTAAGCCATGCCCACAGAACCAATTATTAAAAATTTGAATCCTAACCCATGCCATATCATAGCAGCCACTTACCTGCCCAGTGGCCTGCATTGTGAGCTGCCCCAGACTTGCAACTCCCTGCCAGCTTCCCCACTGAGTTTTCTTGTTAGAAGACAGCAGGAAGATGTGGGAAGGTCCTCACTTAACAACCCATAGTCCTTGCTTAACAGGGACACTAGAATTGCCATCACTAAATGATATGTGTAACATTATATTTTATGACCATATGGTTTAGCAATGGAAATTCTGATTCCAATTGCCAGTAAGGATTACCTATACCAGGGGTCTGCAACCTTAAACACTCAAAGAGTCATTTGGACCTGTTTCCCACAGAAAACACCTGGAACCACAAAACCTGAGAGGGTGTAGCCAATTTGACGTCACTCCCTCCCACCCAGTCACATGATCCCCTCCAGCTATGCCTACCCAGCTGGTCATTAGAGTAGAGAACTGGAACCACAAAACTCTTTTGACATATCTCTCTCTCTCTCTCTCTGTCCCACTCCCCCCCTCTGTTTCTCTGTATCTCTCTCTGTCTCTCTCTCTTCCTCTGTCTATCTTCCCCTCTCTCTGTATCTCTTTGTCTCTCTTCCCCACTCTCTCCCACTCTCTCTCTCTCTCTTGTGTCTCTCTACTCATAGTCACTCATGTCCTAGTCACTTCCTGTCTTGATTATTGCAACGTGCTCTACATGGGGCTGCCCTTGAAGAGCATCTGGAAGCTCCAGTTGGTGCAAAATGCAGTGCCCTGCATGGTTTTGTGCAGACACCAGTGTGCACATGTTTCACCTCTCCTGCGAGAGCTGCATTGTTTGCTGATTTGCTTCTGGGTGCAATTCAAGGTGCTGGTTGTCACCTTTAAAGCCCTTTATGGCTTGGGACCAGTTATCTGAGGGACCGTTGCTTGCCAGTCACATCTACCTGACCTATCAGAGTAGGGTAGGGTAGGGAATGCGGTGGGTCCCATCCCTGAGGGAGATACACCTGGTGGATCCAGAAAAAGGGCCTTCTCTGTGGTGGTTCCCTCTCTCTGGAACATCATTCCCCTAGAGATTTGAATGGTCCCCTCTCTAATATTCTTCCAGAAGACATTGAAAATCTGGTTCTGCCAGTGGGCCTAGGGAACCCAGAGTGGGATGGAGCCCATCAAATGGATTGTGTGATCTGCTGTTGTCGGACCGGGGGTTGGGAGTTATGGGTGATTTTTTTTTCCAGATTTTGTTCTATTGTACTTTATTAATTTATTTGATTCTTTTTATTAGTTTTTTTTTAAAAAAATATGGTTTTACATTCTGTACGCCACCTTGAGTTGCCATAGGTGAATAGGCAGCAATATAAATTCAATAAACAAACAAACAAACAAATATCTGCTTCTATTGCTGTATGGTTTTGCGTCTTCCAGAGATTAAAGTGGGGAAAAATTATTCTGGGACAAACCCTCCAAATACAATATGAAAATGCTAATAACCAGACCCAGCCCAATCACTCTGAGTAAAGATGCATGACATTGAAGGACAGTCTCCAACCTTTATGGGGCTAGAAGCTGCATGTAAATAAATAGATGGGATGAAGACAAGAGGAAAAATTGACTTAAATATTATTTAATGTAGAATAATTAATGCAGCTAACATTATTGTTCATGTATTAAATAATTTCTCCCTTGTTCACTTTAAAAATTATAATTAATCAACAACTTTTGGGCAGGAACTGAAGACTCGATGCTTTTATTTGATCCTTTCAGGATACATATGCAAAGGTTCAATACTTTAAATGCCACTATTATTTTGATGAAAATGCCCAAAGATGAATATCAGGATCCTATTCTTTCATAATGTACTTAGTGACCTACAAATCCCATTGTTTTCAGAAGTTCTTAGTGCAATGTACTGTGGCCCTTTTGTAATCCATTCATCAATTGATCAGCAAATTGTAGGATAAGAGAAAAAGTAATGGGAGAAGAAATGTTTTTCCTTAGCTTTAAGCAAGGAACACATACATCAGCTTAGTGGTCATAACATCATTTAAAGTATGGCCAAGTTAACTGATGATAGAGCGGGCCCTAGCAACACTGGCACAAATGATTAGCTTATTAGCCCAACATGACAAGTTCTGTCACTTTCTGCTTCTAGTACAAGTGGCAAGAAAACAGGTAAAATAGTCTTTTTTTTCTTTTTCCCTTTTTAAGCTGATCCAGAAGAACTAAAGAAGGGGAAATAATCAATCCATGATCAAGACAAATATAAAATCATCATCACAGTGAAATGGAAAAGATGGCCTAAACCAGCTTTATTTCTAGCTGATTGATACATGGGAGTGAAAAGTTTTAAATCTAAACTGAAATTTCACTTTCACCAAAAAAACAAGTTCAAATCTTGACATAATTTTCCAACAAAAGTTGCATACTCTCAGATGTATTTTCCTGTTCAGTATTTGATCAAAGTGATGTACTAATACCGTTCTATAAAGCCTTAGTAAACCACACATAGAATACTGCATCCAGTTTTGGTCACCACACTATAAAAAGGGTGTTGAGACTCTAGAAAAATGCAGAGAAGAGCAACCAGGATGATTAGGGGACTGGAGACTAAAATATATAAAGAATGGCTATAGGAACTGGGCATGGCTAATCTAGTGAAGAGAAAGACCAGGGGAGACATGATAGCAGTGTTCTAATATTTGAGGGGCTGACACAGAGAGAAAGAGGTAAAGCTATTTTCCAAGGCACCTGAAGGCCAGACAAGGAATAATGGATGGAAACTGATCAAGGAGAGATTCAACCTAGAAATAAGGAGAAATTTTCGGACAGTGAGAACAATCAACCAATGGAACAGCTTGCCTTCAGAAGCTGTGGGAGCTTCATCACTGGAGGCTTTCAAGAAGAGATTGGACTGCATTTGTCAGAAATGATTTAGGGTCCCCTGCTTGGGCAGGGGTTGGACTAGATGACCTACAGGGTCCCTTCCAGCTCTGCTAATCTAATCTAAAGGACTCTCACATTGGAGGTCTCCAGAATTCTCATTATGACTTTATATGCATGTGATCCGATGTTTGCATTGCACCCTTTCTCTTGTAATCTTGTTTCATTCAGTTGTTTCCCCATTTGGTTCATTTATCTGTCATACAAATTTGTGATTATGAATATGGAAAAAAAATATTTTCAAACCTCCAGTAAGACAGCTGGTTGGCAATCTTTGATAATGCTGACATTTAATAGCTAGATTTAGTTTTTCTACGTTCAGTTGAAACGAAAGCCAATCCAGAAGTAACTTATCTCCCAGATTTCTATAGCTAAGTCATTAGTTTCAAGAAAGCCCTTCCTTCATATAACATCCATAAAATAACTTATTTAAAAGATTCATTTATACAGGAAGGCCAATAGCAGAGGAAATACTCTTTTCGAAATGAATGAAAAGAAAGAAAGAAAGCAAAGGAAGGAGGAAGGGAGGGAAGAAATATCCATCTGGTTCATTTCCAAGCTGGGAGAAAGACACTGGAAACATAGAGGCTGATTGGAAAGATGGTTTGTTGATGAAGCAAAACCACATGGCTTTGAGGTTCTGGGCAGACAAAATGGAGATAAGTGGGGGGGGGGGTTAAACCTTCTTTGGGTTTTGCACTTGAATTTCCTGTTCCTGTGCAAGTGTCAGGATTCCAGCAATTGCCCTAAATAAATCATGAGTCTCGAGCCAAACTTCAAAAAACTTCAAAGGATTTATTAGAGACAACATACTGGCATGACCTATATGAAGCCAACTCTGGCATATGCGATTTACAGTAACCTGTGACCCTGTTCCTTGCCTCATAAATCAGATTCTCCAATTCAAGCCATGTTTTTAGCACAGGAACCCTGACTGTAAAAAATATAAAATAAAAATGGAAAGTATGCTGATGGGAAGTATAGGAAGCTAGCACCCACCCCTCTCTTAGAAAAATGAAATATTTTAGGATATATTAAAAAGGCAGGCTATTTTCCTTAAAAGAGAGGTAGGAACTTAGTCCTCCCACCCTTGCCAATGGGGCCATTAAGGCTTGGGCCAGAGAATTTTACATAACAAAGGTAGGCCTCTTACCACATGGCCTGGGAAGACTGCATCAGCCAGAACTCAGGTGAAGCCACTTGGTCCAGACAAGCCTACAAAGTTAGCTAAGACACCCTGCCCCTGGGAGTCTGACAGCCAATGGGATACATTTCTTACACAGGAACAGGAAACACTAAGGTGGGGCCCAACAGAGGGTATAAAACTAAGGGTCTTCTCAGCATCTTGTCCCTTCTTTTCCTTCACCCAACATCTTGAAGCATGTGATCATCCTTTCCACTTTAGAGCTCCAAGCCATGTGGTCCTGTCCACCATTAAACCATCTTTCCAAGTAGTTACCACGTTTCCAGTGTCTTTCTTCACCACTTGGAACTGAACCCAGAAGGATATTTCTTCCAAAAGAATGAGATTCACTGAGGAATTTTTCTAATTTGATTATAATTATGTTTTCCAGAAGTTCCTTTGCCGCCTTATTACACATATTTGTAAATCAGTAAGCTTAAACCTGCAGTCTTCCCTTTCTTTCTCCTTTGTCTACTTCCCACACATATTTACTCATATAGAAAGCATCTTGGCTTTTCTATCTGTATCTAGATATTGAGGGTGGAGGATAGAGAGGAGGTTGTGAATCTTCAAGTGTAAAATTTAGCAGAACAGTTGTTTAACTTTCTAAACATCTGCAAATGAGTATATTTTGGTGAAGTAATTAAAATTCTTAACTAGATACACCTTGCAGCTTCTGAATGTCTTAATTGTCAATAATGCAGCAAGAGTTTATTACCTGCTTTTAGAATTTGTAAAAGTGGTAGGAGAAAGAAGGGGGAACTAGTTTTAAAAAGAGAATAAAGAAGGGGCTTAAAAAAAAACTTTGCTCCCACACAGTTCAGAGAGTTCACACAAAGAAGATCCCATGGCAACAGCAAATCCCACAGTTTGCTTTATACAGAAACACACAAATCCAAGAATAGATAATGCATCATTGCTTTTTAAAACAACCCTTCACTAGAGAAATTTCTGGAGGAAGCCTGCTTGCCTCATCAATGTCGAACTTCTACATCAAGCATTTGCTCCCGACATTTTATCTTCGGTGTTCATGTGATGGGATAGGGTGGGGAGGAGGACAAAGGAGCTGTTCTAATGATCTGTTTCCGAAACAAGTTGATAGTAACGATTCTTTCTTTACTGTCCCTTTCCTCAACCTTCTTGCCTCCTCTTCTCTGTGAAGGCTTTGCAGAGGTAATTTGGTGTAGATTGGTTAGGACCGAACTGTCCATCGGGTGGCAGTAACAGTTTCTTTATGACTTGCAGCAAAGCAGAGAATGCATTCAGTCAAATGAGCCGATTTTGTAGAAACACTGGAATCATTTATGCATTTCATTGCAGCTTCAGTTCGTCCTCTTCTTTCGTTCTCCCCTGCTCCCTCTTTATCCCTCCTTTGTCGCCTGCCGAGTAGATTGGTGTTTTTTTTTTCTCATGCTTGCTTTTTGTTTGTTGATTTGTCATTTTCACCGAAGATTAGCATCATTGAAGGCAATCGGAAAACTGTGAGGTTTCTCCTTCCTCCTGCTTTCCTTTTTTCTTTTAAGGGGGGGCGGGGGGAGAAGCCTTCTGCCGACCGAGAGTTTTAGGGCCCAGGAGACACCTCCTGAAACAGCAGGAGCTGTGTGCTTTCCACATAGCGGTACAGTGCAAGGAAAACCCTGTCGGATTCGTTATTGTAGGATACTTGTGAATATACCCGGGCTTCGGGCTTCTTATGGCTTTGCGGTGGCTTTGGAATTTTTACATGTGTTCCGAGATATTTTGAAAAGGCTCCATGCTCATAACCCAGGACTCCTTTTCTTGTCCTACAGCTCATAGACTTATTAGCTCATCGATTTTTTCATCCTTTTCACCTGCTTCTAGCAAGCTTTTCCGCCTTCTTTTGCCTTTCATATTCGGATTTTAATTTGGGCTTCTCGCCTGGATTGTACCATCGGTGAACAACCTGGCCACTTTGAGGACGAGCAGGAAGCAAATCTTGCAATGGATCTCTAGCTCTACGTGGAATTATATGCTTGGATGGTGAACTTGGCGCTTATAAATGGGCATCTCTTTTCCCTTCTTAATTGTTAGCATTAAGAAAAAATAATCCAGAGGAGTTCTTAACACCGTGGGTTCCCTGACTACGTATTGTGATGATCAGTACTAATCTTACTGACTGATACCGGGAGAAGAATTTTTTTTACAAGACTCTGATCGGTAAGATAATCTTCTCTCTTCCTTCCTTCCCCCAAACCTATGTAAAAACTAATCATTGCTAAATTTGGCAGTTTATGATTGAATTGCTACTTTTATGATTGCTGCATTTCACTTGCTCTTGTGTGTGTTTAATGTGTGTCACAGGGAGGAGAGAGAGAGAATGCTCTACTATTAGTTCAGTAGAAGAACTGCAGTAGGTATTTTGGAGAGTGCATTTTGTGATAAATCAAAGCTGGGCAAGACAACCTGAAATGGAAAATCAGCTTGTTTGCAGTCTGGGTAGACATTCTTCCAAATCCTTTCCATCTTCTCTGTGTGACGTATTTTGGAATTGAACAAAATGTATAGCAGTCAGAGGAGTATCAGTGATGGACCCTTTTTAATGTAAAATGGATTATTTTATTTCCCCTCAAGCTCTGTGCAGTGTTAACTTAGAACTGTACTAGACACTGACAGCCCTTGCTTTGATCAAGTTGCAGAAGTTTAAAGTGCCTAATCTAGATTCATTGGCATTATGAGGTAGTGGGAATTAATACTGCTGTGGACCTGACATTGCTGGGAAATTTGACCAATGAACACTTTTCTTTAAAAAAAGGCACATAATGTTTCTGATGGTTCTCTGTTGCTTTGTATTCCCCCTTTCTGGAAAAACATTGTCATTTCTTGTCCAAATAGTTATGTCTTGATACCCTGAGACCCAGCCCACGTGCAAGAGAGCTGGAGATCAGTAAAAAGTGATAATGACCTCAGCAGCTTTGCCCAAAGCTTATTGGGGCAAATGTATCCAGGGCCTTGGTAGATCAGAAGGACTTTGTAACCCTTGGTGCAAAGCAATATCCATTGGTCAACCTTTTTTCTGAAAAATGCATTTTGATGAGAGGAAGAGAGGAAGGACTGTGGGAATCAATAGTGATGACGTGGTACAATACACTGCACTGCAATGCTAAACTTATATAGTGTGTGCTAGAATGTAGATTCCCATGTATGGCTAATAGTTCACTCTTAATGGATGTGGTGTAACATGTATGCTGCTTGAAAAGGAAGATAGCTATAGCTAAGCACAATGAACTATTATGTAACTTCAATGCATCCAATAACATTTTTATTCTGTTAGTTGGGTTAACTTTGGAAGACTACTGATAAAAGACAAACCCAGCTAATCTGATATTGAGGGAAATAAATAACTCCCATCCTCCCACCATAGTTCCATCTGGGATGCCATAAAAACAAATAAAACATTACATTTATAAATCAACTACACCTGCTTTCAGAGCAATACTTAAAAAATGTTCAATCACACAAAAAGAAACATAATCTGACCCATCAGCACTGCTCATTTCAACAGACTTCAAGTTAACTGAAAATGAATAATTGGTGTAACCTGCTTTTTTTTTTTAGTTAAAGGCATCCCCTCTCTCTAAATAAGACTCTAGTTAAGAAAAGTGACCTACAATTATTTGATGTGGTAGCATACAAATTTGATAACCAACTGAAAAAAATATAAAAGTGGATCCTTAGGTCATTGTGGGAATAAGGACATGGTTTGTCTTGATGGGAATAAATATGCCTTAGAGCTTTGGTTGGTTATTAATTAAAAGCTTTGTGCAACTTTCTTTACTGGTTAAGCACTGTAGCCAAGTCTTTAAGTTACAAAACAGAGCCTTTTGTAATGTAAGATTATAAGGGTGGCTCTCCTAAATTGTTGATAAATTTGAAACTACATGAAATACATAGCTAATTAACAACATAGTTTGAGGTCCCTGCATATCCGATGGAGACTAATTGTAATGTCCCCCTTTATACAAAACAAATGACTAAAGAGTATACAATAGGGACACAAGAGACTGAGAAACAGCATCCACCTCAGGATCATGATATATTCAATTCTAGAAACTTTACAAATGATAAATTTTCTTAGCAGCCTGGAATCACTTTTCCTCAAACATGTCTTTTGCGCTTCTTTATTTTAAAGTGGCTCCCTAGGTTACATACACTAATACATTGAATTAATACAGGTTAGGGACTGGAACAGATAGAACACACACACACAAACACACAGAAAATTAACTCCTGTTTCCATCCTTAGAACAGATAGAACACACACACACACACACACACACACAAACACACAGAAAATTAACTCCTGTTTCCATCCTTCAGGGGTCAGAATTACACTGTGGCAACTCTTAAAGATTAGTATGCAATTTTTCAGGAATATTCCTAGCATCATAATTTTTCTCCATCACACTTTACTATGTATGTTCTAATTCTGAAATTACTTTAGGATTTTCCTGCACTGTTTCAACAGAACCAGTTTTGTACAGAACCTTTTAGATGCCAGTATATTGAGATGAAGGATTCAAGAGAGCAGTTGTATAAGATGAATCTATATACAGTATATTTGAATCGTAAGCTGATTTCATTGGACTTGATGAACTAATTGGGTGTAGAAGTGGATTAAAATACCTTTAAATGATAATATCCATCTTGTTTCTTACAGTTGTTATAAGAATTCAGTATACTATTATACAATATTTATGTTTCTACCTGCTACAAAAAGTTAGTATAAAATGCAAATTATTGTTCTGACCACCAAATGTTTATATGAGATCTTAGTTGCTCAGGCTTATAAACACACATTTTGAAACTTATATTCATTGAGAGAAAACTCAAGGCCAAATAAATTCAATAATAATTATGACATTAGCCCACAAAGAATGAGGCCTCATATTTCTGGAATTGTAAGCAGAAAATTTGCTTTAAAAAAAGGAATTTATAGAAAACTCTGGTGATTTTTTTAAAATAAGCAAGTTTATTTCCATTTGAACTATGATTAATAAAGTTTGGTCTATAAATCACAGCCATCTGATTCATAGAAAATTCCCTTGAATAAATTTCTGATTAGACTTGCAGAGAAGAATCAGTTACTTTATATTGGAAATAATACCAATACAAGAGTAACATATTTGTAATACACTTCCATACCTAGTTAGTTCATCAAGTCCAATGAAATCAGTTAACAATTCAAATACATAATATATAGATTAATCTTAGCTCCACCTATACCATTGCTTTCTTGAATCTTTCTTCATCTCAACATACTGGCTTCTAAAAGGTTCTGTACAGAACTATGGTTTTGTTGAAACAGTGCAGGAGAAGTTTGACACTATTATAAAATACAGCTAATTATTGAAAATATGTCTGATTTTTAAGTCTGCTTTGTAATAAAATGCTTTCTTTTTCAAACTGTTGTTTGTAACCAAGACAATCTCAGTACTTTTTAATGACAAAGGACATAACTTGGATCAATATGTTATTTTTTTCTTTAAAAAATCATCAAGTTATTGGGTGGAACTCACATTATGAAGAACAACTATAGAACCATACTGCTTTCATAGCTACTAATAAGGGTTGTGTCAGAATTTTTATTTCTCTATAGATCTGGATTAGATTGCTATTTCTCATGTTAGGGATCAAAGATCTTATATATTGGGGTGTATGTGTCTCTATGTGGGAATAAATCAATATAGTCACCAATTCCATCATGTAGGCATTTGACTTTTGCAGTGCAATAAATCTAGACTAGAAATAGACCACATGTGGTATGATGATATAATCTTTATATATTTTATTGATTGGATGTGCTTTGATAAACAAAGATTAGAGGACCCTGTTTCTATGTATGAATGTTCAGGTGAGAAATAAATATAGCCTTTCTGAGTACAGTTTAATAATACAGTACCTTCTGATTCAGGAAAAACAGCGATCATCCACAATTTTAAACACCTGATGCTTTCTGTTGCCTTGCTTGTCTTGGTCTGCTGGCTAATTATCTACAATATAATTGTAAAATCTGGCTAATAAATGTTGCAATATACTAATATATTTTAATATGTGTGAATAATGTTGTATACACTGAATTGACACCCATCAACTTGTAATTTATTTCTAGTGGGAGTTCAATACTGTAGTCACAGAAAGCTTTGTCATCAATAACAGAATGACTATATCTTGCCAGAAATATATGAATAGTTTACTGGTTACTTCAGAATTCACACATTCTCAGTGCCAGGGAAAGATTGTATTAATTTGAAAACATTGATTGTTATCAGCTAGGACAACAACCACTTGAAAACTATGTTTTTATTTTTGGTTTTGTTCTCTGGATTTTACAAATAATCATCAAGCCTAATTACCTCAAAAATTTTCACTTATCATATTACATGTTTTTTAAACTTGATGCCCTCTTAATGCCTTAGGCATGTGATGGTGAACCTATGGCATGCGTGCCACAGGTGGCACTCAAAACCATTTGTGCTGGCATGCGAGCTGCAGGCAAACTTACTTCATTGCGTACGCGTGCGCCTCCCAGCTGATTTTCGGCCTTCCAGAGGCTTGAGGACAGCTTCTGCAGCCTTTCAAGCTGAAAAATAGGCCCATTTTGTCACTTCCGGTAATACCGGAAGTGACAAAACGGGCCTATTTTTTGGCCTGAAAAGGCTGCAGAAGCTGTCCTCAAGCCTCTGGGAGGCCGAAAAGGTCTCAAACGGGCTGAAAATCAGCTGGGAGGCACAGTGCAGGTGACGGAGCAGCATGGGGGGGATTATGTGTGCATGCACAGGGGGTGTGGGGGGGCACACATATTGCCTTCTGGGTGTTGGCACATGAATGTGCATGCCCAATTTTTGGCACAGGAGCCCAAAAACGGTTAGCCACCACTGCCTTAGGCTAAATTCCAAAAAAAATTGACAGCACTAAATCAATATTAGCTAGAATTCTGGGAGCTGAAATTACAATTACTAGTTGGTGAAGCTTCATTCACCAAATGTAAAGCTTTAAGTGAAGCTTCAGAGCTGTAGTGGAGCAGTGGTTAGAATGCAGTACTGCAGGTTAACTTACTGCTCACTCCATACCAGCTCAAGGTTGACTCACCCTTCCATCCTTCCAAGGTTGGTAAAATGAGGACCCAAATTGTTGGGGCCGATATGCTGACTCTGTAAACTGCTTTATAAAGCACTGTGAAGCAGTACATAAGTCTAAGTGCTATTGCTATTATATCATATTGCCCATGTTCACAAATAGTTTTATTTGTAATTTACAGGAATTTATGAATTGGCTGCAGACATTCCAGTGCTAGTAAATATAAACTAAAGAGAGATCAGAATGATCATAGGGCTAGAACATTTCTTTTGTCCAGAAGAATTACAGTGTCTAAGGTTCTTTAGCTTGGGGGAAAAGAGGAGTAAGGGGAGATGTTATAGATCATGTGTGGAGAGGGAAATGTGATGTGTGTATTCTCATTTTAGAATGTTATAAAGCAAGGTCATCCATTAAAATAAAATGTTTAGGAGATTCAAGACTTAGTTGGTGCATAATTGAACTGTAATTATGGCCACTAATTGACCTGATTTTAATAAGGCAATAGATAAATTCATAAAGGATTGGGCTAACAATCTTGATAACTAATTACTTCCTGTGGAATCTTAGGTAGTATGACTTGTATAATAGATGCTGCATTCCTGATATATTAAAAATTACTGTGTACAATTTAGTCTATCAATCATAGACAGATAAAATTGGAAGTTTCAACATCTTCAGCTTAAAGATAGCAGAATGTTTTCAAATGATTCAAATGACCTAACAGCATACTTTTATGGATGATAAATTAGCAATAAATAGGTGATCAATTAGCAAATGTAAATTCTGTAGTTGTTATGAAGGTATTCAAAAGCAAACAGCATAAAAGTTCAAATGCTTTGACCAATTTAAAATTGATGAAAATGGGCCTCAAAATGATTTTTTGTGTTATTGCTGATAAAAGTATATCACAAACCTTGAACTGAAAGACAAGATTGTGCTTTTTACACAGTACCTTTGACAAGAGTTAGCCATTAGTGTAACTGTTGAAGGTAGCTATCAGCCTTTATAGCTAAGAAGCAGCTGTGCTGTTCCCTCAGCACTCATCTGTCCAACACCTTACTGTGAGTCAATAGTTCCGAGGAATTGGTACCTGAAATTGATGCTTAAGATCTGCTAGTAGCATGGGAGCTATGAGTATATGATCTGCTAGTAGCATGGGTGTTATGAATATATGGTAAAACCATAACTCATTCAGTGAAACTTTAATTTTCGAGCAGCACCAAAACTTGGCTGAATTATTTGATTTAAAATATATTTTAAGTATTTTTCAGAAATGAAAAAAAGAAAGACAAGAAAAAATAAAAAAGATAAAACACAAAGTAAATAAGCAGGAAATTTACAAGTATCATAAAATTGGGTATTTTTTTTCCAATAACTCTTGTTTTGAATAACTAAGCATAAGTAAAAACTACATTACAGTGTAAAAACCCAGGTGAGATATAAATATCAATAGTAATAATCAGGATACTATAAACAATCTGAGATTAAGAATTATAGTGGTTACTATTAAAGCAGTTTGAAAAACTATTCCCATTTAGCAGATTGTTGGAGAATAGAATATTAAAACCAAAGAGAAATCTCGATTTTTCATTTTCACAAATTTTGGTCAAAGTTTGTACAAGATACATAAAGTTGTGATCTAAAAATGGTTTCTAAATTGAGTTAAATACTATGTCAGATATATTTTTGAAATTATTTTGGACATTGAAGAATACTTGTATAACTTAGTCATTTATTTGCAAAAGACCTGTACATAGGAAATATAGATCATTTTTGCTATAGTTACTTAGAATTTCCATTGATCTAGAATATTTGAGGCTTATGCAGCTACATTATTTAAAAATAGAAATATTACTTTTAATATATTTTCATTCAGTTGTCATAAACCTTTAAATAATTACATTTTCTTTTAAAAATCATAATTTATTCAATTAAATATATTCTAGGACTTCCTACTACACAATTAAAAAAAGAATATTAAATTAGAAAATGCTACTTTCATCACTCTTTTTATGCTATTTAAAGTGAAAGATCAGTGCAATTCTCTTCTTTAGCAATCTGGGATTCAAATATAATATGAATGCAGAAGTCCAGGTAATGCTAGACTGGTTCTGTTTTATCTTTACTTGTGAACACTTTATTAATTAAAGTAACATTTACATTCTCTCCTTCCCTTGCTCCCTCCCTCTTTCTGTGTGCCTCTCTGTCCCCCTCTCTCTCTCCCCCGCCCCTGTGTGTGTGTGTGAGAGAGAGAGAGAGACAGAGAGAGAGAATTCGCTGTTGTACTTTTTAATATACAACATTTTCCTTAAAAAAAATGAATGTTCTGATTTAAAATAATTTAGTTTTAAGGAGTTATTTTCCTCATCAAATACATTTTCTTGATTAATAGACTGCTTAAAAATACCCTTTTTTCTGAATCCCCCTTTAAAGTAATCACTCAGTATAAGATTCTCTGCTTTTTTCCCATTGACATTTTGCAATTTATGACTTTCCCCTTCATCACAAGTATAACAGTTTTAGTAATATATCACCTTCTCTTAAAATATAACAATTAATCTCTTTTTTCCATATCTTATCTATGAACAAATCCTTAAATCTTTGTAATTCAGTTATGATCAGCAAAAGTCCATTAAAGATTACAAGAGATAATACATCTATTTTAACATTGATCACATAAACCAATTTTATGTTCTGTTTCTTTACAGACTTGAACTTTAGTCTCTTTAAATAATATGCTAGAACTTGATTTCTTTTCATTTTTTCTTTGTCCTTCTCACAAAATTCTTCAATACTTTAACAAGTCTCTTTTATAAACTGCATAATTCATTGTCTGTTCATTTATTAAATTTTAAGTGGTTGAGCTATGATCTATCATGGACTAAAGAATGAATGTATAGTAGTATTCATGTTAACTTCCCCATATCATTTAGAATCTATGAATCTTATTTGTCCTATATTTCCATGAAATATAAAGCAACAGAAGGTTTGGGGAATGTTGAAGAGGAACCACAGTTAAATATAATTTATAAAATGGCTTCTTCCAGAATACATTTAAAAAAATACATCATTATAATATTATACATAATGTTATACTCATTTCATTTTAGTAGCATTTCACTAATACCGTGTTTCTCCAACAATATGCCCCCCCCCAATAAGAAGACACAGCATGTTTTCTAGGCATAAAATGAAATTAAGCCCCTCCCCCAAATTTAGGCCTAGTTTAAAACAAGCGAAATTGGGGGGGAAGGTGGGGGGGACTTGCCATTCGGAGTGCCCTGTGGGCAGCTACACCTCACCATCAGCCACTCCTAACAGCCAATCATGGTGGAGCATGGAGGGCTCCCTTATCCCTCCCTTTCCCAGGTCAGCAGGCATTGGTGTGGATGTCTGGCAGCGTTTCAGCCGATTCTCAAGCCTCTGTAGCTTCCATGGTTCCCACTGGTGCTGGCACCTCTCTCGCCAGCACCATCTCCAACAACAGCATCTGAGTCGCTCCTGCTTTCCCCCCATCCCCGTAACAATAGGAAAAAAAACATTTTGAGGTACCTGGGAGTGCTGTATGCTGTGTTTTGGTTTAATCCCGAGCAGCTGGGTGGGCGTGAGAAGAGCCGAGCGAGCGTCTCTGCTGCTGCTACCCTTGGTGCTCCAGCCTCGGGCTCTGAAAGTTTGCAAAAGTCCTGGTGTGCAGCCCGTTCCTGCATTCCAAGCACCCAGGCCTAGCTGCAGCTGTCCCTCTCTCGCCAGCGCCATTTCCAACAACAGCGGCAGCAGCGGCGGGAACCGTGGAAGCGTTTCAGCCACTTCTTGGGTGGGGGACCTGTCTCTGTAACTTCCAAGGTTTTTTTCTGGGTGTCATATTATATGTCCAAAATATTCTAACTTTAACTTTTTTATGGTTATGATGATTTCCCTTGGCTTTCCCAGTTGTCTTATCACCTCCTCATGTCTGATTTTGTCAACCCAGTCTCAGCTGTTTTGCCGGATTCCAGGCAGGAAGGGAAACAAAAGTCTCAAGGTAATGATCAAATGAGTCTTTATTCGTCCATACAATGTTCCGGATTCAGGTAACAATGAGTAACCAAAAGGAATTAAAATCAGCTCTGGTGCACCTCGCAGCCAGAGCTGTATTTATACACCAGTTAACAGCCACCCTCCCACCATATAATGGGCTCCCACCTATCCAACCACACAAGGCCTAGTATTAGTGCCTCGTGCATATGTGGGACAACAATAAATCGTAGCTGTTCCCAATGAGCTCCATTTTCAAGTTTAATAGGAGTAGTCATTGTCATAGCTGGGGATCCCTGAAGCAGGGACCCATCTGCCTGTTTGAAACTTATTGGTGTGGGCAATTGTTCCACCTGTAACTTCAGTTCATCCACTACTCGTTGGCTAATAAGACACCTGGTACATCCTGTGTCTATCAGGGCCCCATATCTACTCCTTAGTCCCATATTCCCACCATCCAATATCACTGGTATCATGAAAGGGTGAACTGGAGCACTCACCCTTGTATCATTGTGGCTTTCCTCACCACTATCATCCAACCCTGACACTGCTCTGGGTTGACTACGTTCATCCGATTGATGGTGTCTTGATGATGACGCTTCCCCCTTCATTTTCTGAACCAGTCCTTGTGATCTTTCGTACTACTTCCTTGTTTCCTAAAACCAAATTTTGTCACTGCTCCCAGACATGCCTTTGCTGTTTGTTTCATAACTTTGTTGGCAAGTTCGGGGCATTCCAATGCCCTATGCCCTACTAGATTACATCTGAAACACCTGGACGATAGCTGGATGACCCCTGCCACTCGGTGGACCGTTTCCTGGTCTGCTCCGACCTCCCATGATATTGAGATCTGCTTTAGGTATCTTTCGGAAAGAATCAGGCTTGGTTCTGAACTTCTTTAGCCTGACATCTAGTTCAGCCACCATTCTGTACCATTCTGTCAAACGTTGAGGGACTCTATATAGACAAGCCTGTCCTAAACCACGATCTAAGCCAGCACAGAATTCTCGGACCAACAGATGCTCAGGCCAAGACCTTAACTTCCCAGCCAAATGTCAGAAATCCCTACATATTCAGTTGCCAGTTTCCCATTTGCCTCAACGCCCTTATAGCTTCCTCAGTTTTGTGGATGTGGGATCTATCTTCAAAATGATTACGGAGTGAATCCAGAACAGACTGACATCTACCAACTCTCGTGCCCATTCGCTATGTAACTCTGCAACCCAGTCCACTGCATCCCCTGTTAAAACTCCCGTAATAGCCACCACTATGGACCACTGGGATGGATAGCAAGATGCATATAATTCCAGGTGATTAACCACTTGGCTTAGGAACAGTGCAATACGGTCTGGGTTATCATCAAACGTAGTTTGCAAAGGTAGTGGTCCCCACACCATATGTTGTGGCCACTGTCCAGACATTCCCTGATGACCCCAAGAACCCTCCTGTTGCCTATGTCAAGGTGGTGACTCCCTTTGAGCAAAACTAGACCTTGTCTCCCCTGTCCTGGGTTCTGATGGCCCGGCAGCATCAGCCAATGATGCATCGAATCCAGGTGTCAAGTCCCTTTCAGTCCTCTTACTATTACATTCTCTCCCCTCCCTAGGGATAGAACTGAAATATGAAGTATCAGTACGAGCTCCTGATCACTCCCATCTTCCTTTTGGTCTGGAATCCTGTATACTCAGATCTCCATACTTTATTCTTAATAATTCTATAGTACTGGCTCCCAAACTGGAGGTGGAGGTACTCCAGGCATCTTCCTCAACTATTTTCCTTTCTCTCCACTTCTCAAACACTCCGGTATTGAGAGGTGCAAAAGCAGGGGTTTTTCCATGAATGCCCCATTCCCCACACTCCTCCTGGAACTCCAAATCACTCCTACGATCTTCCCTCATCTTACGTAGTTTAGGTTTAGTAACTCTTTGTATATCTTTGGGAATAGCCCCAGTATCACCAGCAGATGGTGTGCCTCCACTTACAAACCCCTCTGTAGACTCATGCACTCCGTCATCCCACAGAGAAATCTCTTCCTCATCCACCTCCGATGCAAGCAGCAAAACCGAATCCATGTCTATGCCTTCCGCCATCGCTCCCCAACGCAGCACACCAAACAGTTCACGGGATTGGGGGGGGATGACAGGCACACAAGAGGATTTGAAGAGAGCTGACTTTCTTCTCAGCTGTTTCGCTGGATTCCAGGCAGGAAGGGAAACAAAGGTCTCTAGGTAATGATCAAATGAGTCTTTATTCGTCCATACAGTGTTCCGGATTCAGGTAACAACGAGTAACCAAAAGGAATTAAAGTCAGCTCTGGTGCACCTCGCAGCCAGAGCTGTATTTATACACCAGTTAACAACTTAATGAGTTTATCCACCATCCGGTGAACGCTGCTGGATCACATATGGTCACCATGTAACATCCTAAACACCGTGCTTTTTATCCATTAATTATTTACCCCTATTTACTATACTTGTCCAAATATCATATTCCAGCATTGTATTTATGCCTATGAAGTGACCCTCCACCCCTCCCAAGATCGTTAGTTCAACAGGCAGCAACCAAATCATTTTGTCTACAACCGCCCACAGGCTGTAACAGCTCAGCGTGTGACGTCAGCAAGGCTCGTTATCTCTGTGGAACAGTCAAAGCCCCAGGCTGGGTGGTTAACAGCACTTCCCCCTCGATAGCATAGTCTGACATGGCACAACGCGTGGTGTCACGGTTCAAGCATGCCCTGGAGACATGACACCCAGCTTATACGTAACAGCCACTTGTAAATTCACACTTCAAATGGTTCTAGTCTTTTCAAGTGGCTTTCTGTCAGAGACCAACTCTACTCCATAGAACAGGGTAGAAAAGATATAACATCTGACAAGTCTGATTTTCAGTGTTAGGTTTATGTTGTGACTGCAGAAGACCTTTTTCATTTTGAAGAATGCTGTTTGAGCTTTCTCTGTCCTTGTCTTTACTTCAGTGGTCATGTCTCAGCTTTCATGCAAATTAGAACTGAGGTACGTGATCCTTTTGACTTTTTCTAGTGGTATTCCTTCCAAAGTTATCAGTGGTAAATTAATGCATTGATTGCTGATGACATGATCTTAGTTTTTGAGGTGTTAAGTTTTAAGTTGTATTTTTCAGATATTTCTGTGACTGTTGATGAGAAACTGAAGGTCTTCATGGTTACTGGCAAGCAGAACTGTATCATCAGCATATCTTAAATTGTTGATCCAAACACATTTACTTTGTGGCCAGCATCAATGTTTTCCAGTGCTTTGTTGAAAATTGACTCAGAGTAGCTATTAACAACAGCAGAAACAGAATACAGCCCTGTCTGACCCCTCTTCGTATTTCTGTATCCTCTGAGTATTTTTGGCCTAGTCTCACATTTGCTACCTGATGCCAATATAGATACTTTATAATTTGTATGTCTTTGTCATTTAGTCCCACTTGTTTCAGGATTTATAATAATTTGCTGTATCTTATTTTATCAAATGCTTTTTCAAAATCAATGAAGCACATGTAAATCCTGTGACTGACATCTCTACAACATTGTACAAGAACTTGAATGCTGAATAGGGCATCTCATGTACCAAGATTGTTTCTGAAACCAAACTGTATTAACATTAGACATTCCTCAATTTTGTTACATATTCTTGTGTGAATTATTCTCAGGAATATTTTCAGGGCATGACTCATTAAACTTATTGTTCTGTATTTGGTATACTTCTTTGCTTTTTTTTAAAAGATTGTCACAAAGGTTGACTTTAGCCAATCATTTAGTATCTTTCCTGTTTCATATATTCGATTGAAGATTTCTTCCCATTGTCTTCCAGCAATTTTAAAATTTCTACTGTAATATCATCAGATCCTGTGGCTTTTCTTGTTTTTGCTATTTTTATTGCATGCTCAACCACCTCCCTAGTGATGTTTGGTCCAGTTGTTATACTTCCCATATCAATATCATCTCTAGTGTCCTCAAAAATTCTTCAATATATTCCTTCCATCTTATTAGTTTTTCATCCTCATCCAAGATAATTTCCCTTTCCTTGTCAACTAAGTTGTTGGTTTTCTTTTTGTTTCTCTTTCTTGTGTAAGTTGAAATTATCATGCATACATGCTCTTTCTTCTATTTCTTTGCATCTCTTTGCAAACCACTTTTCCTTTGCCAATTGAATTTTTCTTCTAATTGTTTTCTACAGTTCATTGTATTTTTCTTTGTTTTTATTTTTATAAGAGCTTCTTTCATTCATGAGATGAAGAATTTCATCCGTCATCCACTGTTATTTCTTGTGGTACTCCTCTCTCTGTTTTGAGTTTGTTACATCTACTATTGCATTTTTAAATGTATTCTAGTTAACTTCTACATTTTCATTATTTAGGTTGTTGGTTATTCTTAAATGAATTTCTCATTTTTCTTTTATCTCCATGCTTAATGATGAAGTCACTGTCAATTCTTGATTTAGGAGGATTCAAGGTTTTTCATCCTTTTTAGTTTCAGCTGGACTTCACCAAGTAGTAGATTATGATTGGATGGTACATCTGCACCTGGGTATGTCTTTACTGATTTTACTCAGTTTCTAAATCTTTTGTTTATTGTAAAATAGTTTGGTTCCTTACAATATTATTTTGTAAATCTTCCAGTGATCTCCAAGTGTAGAGGCATCTTTTTGGCAACTTGAAAAAAGTATTCATCACACATTGCCTATGTTCCTTGCAGAAGTCTACAAATCTGTCACCTCTACCATTTCTGATTCCTAAGCCAAAGTTTCCAACCACAGGAGAATCACCTCCTTCTCCCACTTTTGCATTGAAGTCCCCCATAAGTATTGTGATATCATTACCTTTTAGAGTTTTCAGTACTCTGCTCTTATCTTCATAGAACTTTTCTAACTCCTCATCACTGTCAGCTGTGGGAGTGTAAACTTGTATAACATTCATATTTACTGGAGTACTATTTAATTGGATCATCAGTCTATCGGATACAGGAATAAAGGACTTGATACATTTTTTTACAAGATTGTTTACGAGAATAGCTACTCCATTTCAATAATGTTTACTATTTTCACCTGAGGAGTAGATAGTATAATCTTCTATTTTACACATTCCATTTTCAGACCAGTGCAGTTCACTCACTCCCAAAATAGAGAAATTGTTTTTGGACATTTCTCTGATAGTGTGTATGTTTTCCAGATTCATACAGGCTTCTCAGATTCCATGTTCCAATTCATAGTTTTGGGTTTATTATGCTTCTAGCAAACCGGGAGATTCTTAGCATCCATTTAAAGGGTGCCCATACTCGGGGCCATTGTTTGGTTTTGCTGCCATTAACATGATTTTCCTGGGAAATATATAATGTAGTAGTCCTCCCTTTGCTTTCTACACCACTGTACACATGCTGTTCAAGTGACTGTGTGCTGTTCTTCTGAAGCTGTTCTGACCAATGTGATCTCTGCCTTCGGTCGATACTGATAAGCCCGCTGCCACTCACCAGGCCTGTTGGTCCACGCGAGGTATTTGATTCCCTCCAACCCATCATCATAGCATAAAAGCCGTACTGGGTAGGGCCCCCTTGTCCACCACCCAGGGACACTCTGTGGGGGTTCCAGGCTCCCCCGAAAGCATATGCTTTCCCAGAATTTGAATTTTAAAGAAACCAAATGACACTCATTGCAAAGGTTATGGTGATATGCATTAAGCTTCAGGTGGCTTTTAGTAACATACCTCTGCTGTGTTCTATGGATAGATTGAGATAATGGGATGAACATATAGAACAAGTACAATCATTTTAATGTGGAAAATCAATTGCTTGTAGCTTAAATTGATTAACTATGATTACTAGTGCACTAAGCCAGGGGGTCACCAACCTTTCGGACCTCAGGGACCACTAAATTCATAATTTGAAATCTTGCAGACCAGTAATATGAATCCTTTCGGACCTCAGGGACCACTAAATTCATAATTTGAAATCTTGCAGACCAGTAATATGAATCCAGTGCACCACTCGCTGAAGCACCCGGACTCCCAGTGATGGGATGGGTTCCTTCAGGCACTTAGCTTGGCCACCTGTTTCTGCAACAGGTGTTTAACTCAAAGACCCATTTGGACCTGTTTCCCACAAAAAACAAAACACTAGGATCTCTCCTTTCTCTCTCCTCTCTCTTTGTATCTCTCTTTCTTGCTCTCTCTCTCTCTCTCTCTCTCTCTCTGTATCTCTCTCTATATCTCTGTATCTCTCTCTTTCTCATCTCTCCCTTTCTCCCTCTCATCTCTCTTCCCCTTTCTCTTTGTCTCTCTCTCTCTCTGTGTTTCTCATCTCTCTTTTTCTCTCTCATCTCTTTGTCTCTCTCTGTCTGTCTCCTCTCTTTCTCTGTCTGTCTCTCTCTCTTTCTCTCTTTCTCATCTCTCTCTCCCCCTCTCTTTATCTGTCTCTATCTCTCCTTCATCTCTCATTCTCTCTCTCTCTCTCTTTCTCTCTTCCTCTCTGTCATATCTCTCTGTCTGTCTGTCTTTCTCTCTCTCTCTCTTTCTCTCTCTTTCTGATTCTTTGGTGCTCTCTGGGTCTTGCAGGCACTTCTTTGGCCTTTGTTGGTGCTGGACGCACCTCGGTCACTCAGGGAGATGCACAACTGTCAGATCCGTGTATCTATCATTTCTTCAGTGGAAGAAGAAAAAGGGGGGGAGGCTGATAAAGAAATCCTTTCTTGATGTAACCTGAATATATTTAATCTTATATTGAATTTGTATAACTCACACATGATACGATGGAGGGAGAAAAGCCAGATGGCCAGAACTATCACCTCTGAGAGGCACAACCAGGAGATGAGAAGTTCGTAAAAATTCCACAGTGAGATGTGTCCTGGGAATCTCTTGAATAGTTCATTCTAACAAGAGGGGTGGGGAGGAATTAAGGTTCTAGTTTTTGTTTCACTAAATACACATCAAGATAAGGGGAGGGGTTCTAAACTCCCTTATGTATCCTTGTATGCCTGAGAGACCTCAGACGCTGCTTTGAACTCCTACAGGAATTGTCCATCTCAATAAAGAATTCCTTTGTGATACGTTTGGATATGTTTTCAGAAGTTCATTCTAGTTGAGTGAATGGGAAAAGTTCTGTAGCCTGACATAAAGCAGTGTCTGCAAGAGAGGTCAGCCCAGAGAGGAAATTAAAAAAAAAAAAAACCCTTTCACTCTACCAAGAGGACCCTGCAAGAAAGGAAAATGTCTGAGGACAGCAAGGACCAAGGGGAAGCTGAATGCTGGGAAGAAACGTCTACAGGTACCCACCCAGATACTGACTTGGTGCACCCTATCGAAGACAGAGAGGCTGCCTACAAAACCTCCACCAAGCCCCGGTGGTCTATAGGTGTAGGAAAAGAGACAGCTGGGATGGAAGAACCAGAGGAGTAACCTTCACCTGGGGAAATCGTAAACCTGGGTGGAAATTGGAGCTGGAGGCCCTATTGAATCAGGAAGAATGGGACAAGGAGCCACCGGCTGATGACCGAATGAGACGGTACATAAAACGCCTCATGAGGGAAGCCCTGGAGAACCTCGAGGTGAGGGATGCACCAGGCGACATCGCAGGAGAGTGAGGGAACCAGAAAATGAGAGAACCCGAGCCACCACCCCTGATCCAGCGGAAATTGAGGGGGCAGAGGGACAAACCGAAGGACCAGGAGCCATACCTGTTACCCGCAGAATGCCATTCAAAGACCCCTGCCAAAAAGCTAGATCACCCAGCAGGGGGGAAACCCGGAACATCCAGCCCTCGAGGAAAGGAGACTGGCCCGAGAGGCCGAATAGATATGAGACTCCGACCCCCCACCAACCGAGAGGAAGAACTCCCAATGCTCCGAGGGGACCTGAGCCAGTCCAAAAGCGATCTGGAAGACGACCCACTGGTAAGCAATCCAGTTAAACCAATCACTCTACCCCTGAGACTGTTTATCCCCAGCCGAGGGAAGGGGGAGGAAGTTGCAGCGTTGCTGGATTTGGGGTGCACCCGATGCCTAATAAATCCCTCCCTTGTAGAGAAATTGGGGATCCAACTGAAAGAAATGGAAAACCCCATTGCTTTCTACCAATTAGATGGAACTATAGCGGGGCGAGGGGGAGCCAGCCAGGTTTACCACAGAACCATTAAAAATAAGACTAGGGAACCACAGGGAAATGCTCACATTCATTGTAGCCCCAGGAATGGAAGAGATGTTAGCCCTAGGTCTCACATGGCTGCAGAAATGGAGTCCAAAAATAAATTGGAGGACAGGAACTGTACAATTCCAGAGAGATGTAGTATTTGCAAATAGCTCAGAGGAAAGGATAAAGAAAGGAACAGAGAACAGAGAGTCAGTCATGACCGGACAGTTGGTTGAAATCATTAACATCCCAAATGAGTACCAGGATCTGGCCCAAACATCCCTGACTGAAGACACAACGACGTCAATATTTAAGGAGGCACTACTTAAGGATGACTGGCTCCAGGCTAACAAAAACACTTGTTTACTCAAAGATGGACTGGCTTGGGTAGAGAACAAACTTTATGTCCCTGCAAGCCAGAGAATGGACCTCATGAAAGGCTGCCACGACTCCAAAATAGCAGGACACTTTGGGTTTGTAAAAACTCTGCACCTCATCAAAAGACAATTTTGGTGTCCATCCCTCAAAAAGGACATTGAAAGCTATGTTGCGAGCTGCCCCACCTGTGCTGCTGCAAAGAGAAGACAAGGAAAATATCCTGGACTTTTACAAACAGTAGCAGACCCTTCAGCACCCTGGAAAGAGATCTGTATGGACTTTATAGTGAAGCTTCCCGAAAGTGCTGGAAATACTGTCATTTGGGTTGTAACTGATCTTTTTTCTAAACAGGTTCACTTTATCCCATGCCAAAAGATCCCAACTGCCAAGGCATTGGCAAAGATGTTTCTAATACACATCTATCGCCTTCATGGAGCTCCCCAATGGATTATCTCAGATAGGGGTGTTCAGTTCACATCCAAATTTTGGCAGGCATTTTTAAACCTATTAGGCTCCACCCAGGGGTTGTCAGGAAATTACCCCCAAATGGGGGTGATCGACAGAGAGGGCGAACAGCATAATAGAACAATATTTAAGATGTTTTTATTAGTCACCAACAGGACAATTGGACTGACCTTCCATTTGCAGAGGTAGCATACAATAACTCAGTCCATAGTAGCACGGGGCTCACCCCATTCCAGGTAGCCACGGGCCAAGAATTCAACCCCATGCTGGAAGTACCCACTAAAGATCCTGAAATCCCCTCCCTTAAGGAGTGGATGGATAACTTACAAACCATGTGGCCAGTGGTAAGATTATCTTTACAGGAAGTTAGAGCAGTTTACAAAACTCATGCAGACAAAAAAGTTGCAAACCTAAACCTTTCAAGACTGGGGACCATGTATACCTGTCCACAAAATTCTTAAAATCATTACAACCCTCTAAGAAATTAGGACCAAAATTCATTGGCCCTTTTCCCATCTGCAGAATTATTAACCCTGTGACGGTAGAGCTTCAACTTCCAAAAACACTTAGGCAGATTCATCCAGTATTTCACTGTAGCTTGATCAAACCAGAGATCACTTCAAACCTCAGACCCTCCCCTTCCCACAGCTCCAACCCCCATCATGGTACATGGGGAACAACATTTTGAAATTAAAGACATTCTTGATTCACGAACTCACCATGGATCCTCACAATATTTAGTAGCTTTGAAGCACCTTCCTTCTTCAGAAAATGAGTGGGTAGCCAAACAACATGTAAAAGCACCCACATTACGACCTAAGTTCCACCAAAAATACCCTGACAAATCATCCTGAATTGCAAATGTAATACACGATTTTTGTTTTTTTCCAGGTAGACCTATCTGTTTTTTAAGGAGGGCAGGATGTCAGATCTGTGTGTCATTTCTTCAGTGGAAGAAGAAAGGGGCGGGGGGGGGGGAGGCTGATAAAGAAATCCTTTCTTGATGTAACCTGAATATATTTAATCTTATATCGAATTTGTATAACCCACACATGATACAATGGAGGAAGAAAAGCCAGATGTCCAGAACTATCACCTCTGAGAGGCACAACCAGGAGATGAGAAGGTCATAAAAATTCCACAGTGAGATTGTACTTTGGGAATCTCTTGAATAGTTTGTTCTAACAAGAGGGGTGGGGAGGAATTAATGTACTGGCTTTTGTTTCACTAAATACACATCAAGATAAGGGGAGGGGTTCTAAACTCCCTTATGTATCCTTGTATGCCTGAGAGACCTCAGATGCTGCTTTGAACTCCTACAGGAATTGTCTCATCTCAATAAAGAATTCCTTTGTGATACGTTTGGATATGTTTTCAGAAGTTCATTCTAGTTGAGTGAATGGGAAAAGTTCTGTAGCCTGACAACAACCTTCTCTCTGCCTTGAGACACTTCCCGACCTGGCTGCAGCTGATGCTGTTTGTTGTAATGGGCTTGAGGAAGAGAGGATGCCACCCCCACCTCCCTTTGTGAAGCATGCTAAATTTAACTGTGCTGCAACAGCAGTGGACAGGCTATGGAGGACCAACAATAGTGGCAAAGAGAAATGGCCAGGCCGGACCAGTGTCTCGGGGCGGAAAGAAAGTTGCAGGTGTCCCCATGTGACCGAGGTGCACGGAGTACCAACAAGGACTGGAAGAAACATCTATGAGACCCAGCAAGAGATAACGCTTCACTCCCACTCTGGAATATGGAGCCAGTCTCCATCCATGGTATGTGTGTGTGGTCAGAAGGAGGCATCATAATATGAGTAAAGTTTACGATACCATTTGAATATTTTTTCAATCTAACATAAGCAAAAACACAAGCAGCAGCAGCTCAGAGCAGGTATCAGTTTCAGCAAGCAAGCTAGTTTTAGTTTCAACTCTCAGCAAAGCACACAGAGCCAAACCACACCCAGGTGTCAGCTCCCATTGGCTGGTCTGTTGCCATGCTTACTCACTTGCTGACTTTGTTAACCATGGCTCTGCCAGTTAATGAATATACTCTGACGCTCCTCCCTTCATAACTGGAAGAGGTGGTATTCAGCAGGTTCTGACCATTTCTAGAGAATCGGTAGCAGAGTAGTTCGGAAAACCGGCAAATACCACCTCTGACTGGAGATTTTACAGTATCCTTCTCCTGCCACACCCACCAAGCCATGCCAACAGAACCAATAATAAAAAATTTGAATCCCACCACTGACATAAATCCAATTATCTTTAATATTCTTCAGATGCCTGTATTTGAAGACCTACATTCACAGTTCCCTCCAAATACCTGAGAATTCCCTTTTCTATCGATCCAATGCAATTGGGTTGGTGCAGCAATGAAGCTACTTGGAATGCTTACTGCACAAGCTATGTCAGATAAATTCTTTAGTTCAAATTTCTTCTCCAACTTATTAGCAAATTCTGCCTGTGATACATCCTTTTTCATCCACGCTGCCTCAAGAATCCGGGAATGGGTTAAGCTCCTCCTTCTGATATCATAGAAGAGAGTGTCCAAATTAGCGGACTCTCAGTATGACAGGACCTGGGTCTTTTCCATCAGAACAGGGTAGTTCTTAGGTTAGACCCCATGTTTGTCCCTAAGATAAACACGTCGTTTCACCGGGCGCAAGATGTTGTGTTGACAGACTTTTGCCCCAGACCACAACACGAATTGGAACACAGGTGGCATATGCTGGATGTGAGGCGGGCCCTTCGGATTTACATCAAACGGACAGTGGCCTTTCGAAAATCTGAAGCCATGTTTTTGTCATTCCATCTCTCTACCTACAATTGGTAGGTGGATTAGAGCTTGTATATCCAAGGCGTACTAAACTTTGTCCATGCCAGTTCCCAGACACGTCTCGGCCCACTCCCACTAGGAATGCGGCTACTTCAGTTGCCTGGTCTACACAGGTGTCACTGGAGGAGACCTGGGCTTTGGCTTTGCCATTTATATGGCATTATCAACTGGATTCATTTGCTTCAGCCCAGGTATCGTTTGGTTGGAGGGTGCTTCAACAGGTGGTTCCTCAGTTGGAGTGACTGGACCAGACGTTGGCCCTCCCATTGACATGCAGGCTTTGGCATGTCCCATTCCTGGACTCTTGAGGCAGTGTGGATGAGAATGGGCGTTGGTATAATTTCCTGAGAATGCCCTTTCTATCTACGCTGTAAGAGAGTCCAGCCCCATCCTATACATCTGGTTATGATGGTTGGGGAGGGGTGAAATTAATTTCTTTATCTTCCAGAGACACATTACATCTGTCAGGTATCCTCGCCTAAAAGATAGGCAGGCCAGCCAGAGGCTGGCTTTTTATGGTGGCAGACTCAGCTCTATGACATCAAAAGGAAGAGCTTAACCCATTCCTGGACTCTCTTGCAGCATAGATAGAAAGGGTGTTCCCAGATAATTATACCAACACCCATTTCAATGAAGCAAAGATCATCCACAAATGCTAATAGTTGACTATCCCACCTTTCCAGTGTATATGCAACCAAGTCTTGAACCCAAGACCTTTCAAAGCCTTATCTAAATATATATTCCAATTCCTGGCTGACTGCTTCAGCCCATAAATAGCCTAATTCAATTTATACACCATGTTAGCCTTTTTACTTTCATACCCTGGTGCTTGAATCATGCAAATTTCTTCTTCTAATACTGCAGTCAGAAAATGCAGTGGTGATATCAAAATGCCAAATTCTATGGTCATGTGCCGCTGCCAATACCAGTGTTAGCCTGATGCTTTCACTCTTTACAGTTGGCACAAATACCTCATCATAGTGCACATTTTTCATCTGTGAAAACCCTTGTTTTCTGCTCCTGTGTTTCAACCCTCTCTTGCTTCACATCTTGTTCAACTTCTCCTCCCTGAATGCTGAAACCATCACTAAGTGAGTTACCATCACTAAGTGAGTTACTGTCACTGTGGATCATTGTCACTAAGTGAATCATTCCAGAAATTTACATCAATTCTGTTCCAATTTTGCTCGGCAAAGCTAGCAGACCTTGAAATAACTATTCTTTTGCTCCCATCACTAAAGCAATAGTTGTTTGAACCTGGCTTATAGCCCATAAACCTGAGCTTTCTAGCCTTTGGTTGTTCCTTTCTTCTAATTGCTTTTGAAATATGCACCCACACATTGCTTCCAAACACACTTAAATGTGCTAGAGATGGTTTTCTCCCATGTAGCACTGCATATGGAGTATCATTAATGGAGGAACTCTACAGCCTATTAATTAAATGATTAGCAGTCAATATGGCTTCACCCCAATATGACCTGCTCAGACCAGAATCCTCTAGCAGTGAGTCCTTCATGGTTTGCAAGACTTCATTCCATCTCTCAGCAACACCATTCTCAGCTGCTGTGTATGGATTAGTGTGTCTGTGTTTTATTCCTAACTGTCCCAACCATTATTGAAAACTTGTTGACATGAATTCTGAACCTGTCAGTTTGCAGCTGACATACCTTTTGTTTATACCTTCTTTCCACAAAGCTTACCCTTTGCTTAAATTTCTGTAGCATCTCTATTTTACTCTTTAGTAAATAGCAGAACCCAAACCTGCTATAGTTACCTACAATGACCAGCACATACTTTGCTCCTCCCAAACTGGCTTGCATTGGCCCAACCAAATCTGCATGTACCAGCTCTAGAGCTCTTGTTGTCTGCCTTATGCTACTTTTGCTTACTGGCAAAGCCTTGGACTTTGATGATTTGCAAACTGCACAATCCAAATATGTCTTACATCCCTTTACATGGTCCATCTTTTGAACAACTTTGAAGTTGGCATGGCCAAGCTTATGGTGCAAAAGATAACACATGAATCATGTTGTACCACATTCCCAAATGTTTGTGCACACTGAATATTTTGTTTCTGTAACAGATAAAGGTTTTCTTGCTTTATGCACTTTGCAAATAGTATGCCATTGTGCTTTATGAGATACTCCCCGTTTACAAATATGGTCTCAAATCCTTGCTTGTCTAAACTAGAGACACTCAGCAAATTATGCTCCATTATTTCAGGCACATACAAAACATCATTGAACCTTGTTTCCAGATATGGAATTTGCACACTGCCTCTTCCAATAACTTTAGCCTTTTTGCCATTTGCCAAGGCTACTGCATCTCCAGCAGCTGCATTAATCCTGTAAAACAATTTAGAATTATTAATAATTGTTTGAGTAACCCAACTGTCAATCAGCCATTGATTTCTCCTACAATAGCTGACTTTTGCCACAGCAGCCTGTCCATTAGCTAATTGACTTTCTTGCAAACTGCTTCTTCTGTCTTGCAAATAATTTCTTCCTTGCAAAAACATTTTCTTTTGCAAACAGTCTTTCTTTTAAGTGAGTCATTTTACCAAAAATGAAGCGCTGCCTCTGTTGCTGGATTGTAATCTGATATTCCCTGCTGCTCTTTTCTTCTCTGGAGACAGCCAGTCTGTGGAATTTTTCATTCTGCTCTTTGGGCCCCTTCCTCAGGGATTTCTCCTCATGGTTTTTTCTAAAATGCCGTTTCTGCTCTTCAGTTATCAGACATGCTTTCAACACTTCCAAACACAGTTGCTGCTCTGGTTTGTATCAAGCACTGCAGAAACAATGTCCCATGTGTCTACCAGACTGTTCAAAACCAAAAGCACTTTCTGCGATTCAGGAATCTGCATTCCACACTGTTCTAACCCCACAAAATTTGCGTGTTCACTAGATCAGTGGTCGCCAACCAGTGGGCCATGGCCACGGCCCACTGGTGGTCCATGAAAATTTTTGGTGGTCTGCAGAAAAATGTCACCCCCAGAGCACCCCCAAAGCAATTAAACCAGGCCGTGCAGGAACACAAGGCTGTGCTGCCCACATGGCCTGCGGGAACCCTCCCCACCCACTCCTTACCTGGCAATCTTGCCTGCTAAATTGCTATTTTTCCTTTTTCCAATGATCAGCTGTTCTGCTGTGCAGGAAATCGTTGGATCTTTAGCTCTTCGGCTCTGCTTTAAACAGAACTGAACCTTCCTTAGGACTGAAGCAGTGCAGACTCAGATAGCCAATGGCAGAAGCACAGATCTCTAAGTGAATCTGTGAGCAATTCAATCTGCCTGCCTGCTTTGCCTGATTTTGGGTAAAAGTTGCTCTTTTTTATAAAAAAAATCAATATTTATATCAATATTTATAATATTTCCATACAAGCCATACCCAGCCAGTCACATGACCACCAAGCCACACCCACACATTAGGCCATGCCCACAGAACCGTTAAGAAATTTGAATCCCGAAAAAGAAGACAGAGCCTCCTCGCTGACGGACCGTAGATCGTGACTCGCTGCGGCTATGGTCCGTGCTCTTTTGTTGGAGAGCCCCGATCATTACGATTAGGGGCTGAAGCTACCTTGGAGGGGTGGTGGAGTAAGGGGAAGCCTCAAGCCAGGTTGAGGGGAGCCACATCTCCCCCCTCGGGCTTGGTCTTTTCCCCCCTGAAGACGACTGCAACCGTGGTTTAAAATGGCCACCCCGAAGAGGAGGACTCAGCTGGATTAAGATTTGTGCAAGAGGGAAGAAAGAGGTGGATAACATTTGAACCGGGACAACTGGGCAATACAACTAAACAAAAGTATCCCGGGATTAAGGTAACATGGAATTTTTAAGAAAAGAAAAGTGAGCAGCGAAATTACAAAGGGACAGGGAAAAAAAAAGAAAATATTTTTGACAGCTAAGCGGGGTTTCGAACCGGGAAAGGAAGTAGCCAGAACGAAAGATTTAACTAAATTGGACTAAAATATTTTGGCAATAAACAGGCATAAAATAAAGCTGGACTTAAGATTGTCAAATAATAATAATAAAGTTTACAAATTGGAGATTGGACTGTGCTGGAATAATGAGGTTCAAAAAACCCTAAATAAAAAAAATAGAGGAAAAAAGGTGAAGACTTTGTATAATGGAGAGTGCCACCTTTTGACAAAACTTGAGCTCAAATAAAAGGGAAAGCATCCTGTTTCTGAATGAACTTGGATATAACATTAAAGAAATATTGAAACAAAGTAAGAATCTTAGAAAGTAAAAGCAGAACCAGAATAAAGAAAAAAGCAAGGAAAGACTGACTGTGGGATTGATTGGTGTTTTTGGTATAGATCCTGGGCTGGAATAACTGAGAACTTTAGAAAACTGAAAGAAGAAAGAAGGAAAGTAAAAGTGGTTTTTTGTGGACTTTAATGATCATAATATATAAGAGTGTGTAATGATGATATCTCTTCGGGAATTAAAAATGGAACTTAAAAATATGAGAGAATTACTACAGGAAAGAGGTGATTCACTTTGCTCTGTGTTAGAAAAAATGGAAATGGCGATTGAAAAACAAGAAGAAAGAGCTTCAGAGGAGGAGTCGACTCAAGGAGAAGACATTTTAAATAGACAATTAACACAAAGAACACTACAAAGAGTGGGGAAAGAAGGAAGGTTAAAAAGTTGAGATTTAAGAAGCCAATCAAAAGGGGGAATACCTGTGAAGTTGGGAAAGGCAGAAAGACCCAGCAGAAAGGGGGAAAGGACGTTATTAAGAAAGAGAGGGATATAAACTGGAATGAGAAAAGATATGGTGAAAAGAGGGAGAGGAGAAGCAGTAAGAAACAGGTGCATAAAATAAAGAAATACGGAAATAGTAAAATATTGAAAAGAAATTGTTTTTTCAGAGATAATGGTTGATGAATTAAAAAGGGGATTCTGCAGGGTGACAAGGGGTAATAAGAATATTTCTGCAATTAAAAATATTTAGAAAATAGGGTAATATAGATACTGATAACTCTTATTAAAAATCAAGGGGGGGAAATATGCTGCGGGATCCAAATGAAAAGATGTAATGATTATTATTGTAACTTCTTAAAAATAATGGTTTATTGGGAATCAAGATGAGGGAATAAAGGTATATTTTAATCATTGAAAGCAGTAAAAGGGGGGAACCTATACTTGTCTTTTTTTCTTTAGTGTTAAAATTTGTATTAATCTAGAATTTATAAAAAGAATGTGTAATGGAAAGGGAATATGACAGACTAAAGAACCAATTAAATTAATAAGTTAATATAGACTATTAAAAGCAAGGAGAGACATCGGTAACATTATTATTATTATTATTATTATTATTATTATTATTATTATTATTAGGCAAACACATATTGTTTATCTTTATTTTTAAAATAAATATTAAAGGATTATATTTGAAATAATTGAAATGAAACAAAAAGATGTTTCGATTGAGATTAATGAAAGAGGCTAGAATTAATGTGTTTGTTTCTCTCCTTACTGAAAATTTGGAATGGAAAAGGTAATAATAGAATTAAGTATGCATATATGAATGTATAATTGCTGTCATATTTGTATGTAAAGGTGATGACCCGGAAATATGTTGTCCGCTAAAAAGAGATTTTTGTTTTTAATGTGAAAAATTGAATAAAATTTGTTAAAAAAAACAAAAGAAAGAAATTTGAATCCCACCCCTGCCTCTGTGTGTTTGTGTGTGTGTGGGGAGGTTAAATCAGATCTCTCTCTCCCTCCCTCCCTTCCTCTGTCTCTCCCACCAATGTCAGCAAGCCACCATCAGTCAAAATTCATATTAGTGGTCCCTGGGATTTAAAATTATGAGTTTGGTGATCCCTGAGGTCCAAAAGATTGGTGACCCCTGCACTAGATGCTGCTCAAGAGATTCTCCTGGTTGGAAACTGGCTCTGTATAACTTTCCTGATAATTGCATTATATTGCATGCTGACACATTCACATGTACAGTCCTTAATTTTTACCAGACCTACTTTGCAGTCTTTAAATCAGCTACACTGATAAACTGATCATCTTCTAAACTTAAGATGATATAAGCCATTGCTCTATCATATTGCCTCTGATCTGCAGCAGCCAATTGCTCTTGGGGTAGATTTTCCACAATATCCCACAGTTCCTTAGCTTTCAGGAAATATTTCATCTTTGCAGCACAAATTATATAATTCTTCTGACCAAACATGGCAGAGAGGTCTCTTTAATTTTCCCAGCCATCCTGCAAAGCTTTTCTCTCTGTCTTGTTTCTCCTTTTAAACACAGACAGTCTCTCTCAGCTTAATTACAATGCAATTTTTACTTGTGTTCTGGTTTTGACTGGGCCCATAACTTGTTAAGAGTTCGCAGCAGAATTCCCATAACTCGTTAGAGTTTGCAGCAGAAAACACACAGATGACTGATTCAGCAGGATCATTAACTTCTTTATTTATATTATATTAATATGAGTAAAGTTTACAATACCATTTGTAGATTCTTTCAAGGTAACATAAGCAAAAACACAAGCAGCATCAGCTCAGAGCAGCTATCAATTTCAGCAAGCAAGCAAGTTAGTTTCAGTTTCAATTCTCAGCAAAGCACACAGAGCCAAATCACACCCAGGCTGTCAGTTCCCATTGGCTGGTCTGTTGCCATGCTTACTCACTTGCTGACTTTCTTAACCATGTCTCTGCCAATTAATGAATATACTGTGACACACACACACACACACACACACACACACATACTTACCCCCAAATACACACCAAACCAAACCATGAACAGCAGGCAGATGTTGCCAAAATACATGAGGCATTCTCAAGCATCAAAACAAAAGCAAAAAAATTCCAGTTGAAGTGCAACAGAGTCCAGCGATCTTGGAAAATGTGTAAACGATAGAGGGATTCCCTTGGAGACTCAGTGATCAAGGTGAAAGGTAGCTTTTCCCTGCCCCTATTTGCATCTGAGAAAAAGACACACACACCCCCACACACATACTTTGGGGAGGTCCCCCTCCAAAGAAACTTTAATAGGATTCTGTGATTTTATTAATTCTATCTTTTACTGGGAAATTTACCAGGGACCTTTCAGAGTACAATCATCATATGGTCTTGCAACACAACCATTTTTTAAGCTGTGGGTAGAGTTTTCCTGAATGGCTTTTGAATATATCTCTTGCATCAGCCTTGGTTTTGTAGTGGTCTTTGATTAGAGGGATCAATGTACCATTTATTAGAATGGCTGGAATTTGGCTAATACAGCCATCAACTCTCTTTTTCCAAGCTTCAAGTCTGTAAGTCGTGCTAAGAACTATATTTTCTTTAACTGCTTTTCCAAATGCATTAATGTCTCCATGACTGCTTCATTAGAGAAGCCATAATATCCCATGAGACCTGGAAAAATGCCATGTAAAGAATCAATAATGCTATTGGTCAACATGCCGTTTTCTGACAACAATGCCCTGGGAGAGAAAACTGTTTTCTTCTTTTTTAAAAAAATGAAGCTTTTTCACTGCTTAATGAATTAAAAATATGAGAAGACTTATCAGAATACCGGTGTCATGGTAACTGTGATACTAAAGAAAAAGAGACACAAGGAATGCACATCCCCTTCCATCTCTCTATAAAAAGCAGGGCAAGAGAAAATTATCTTGTTGATTTGTTTAGAAAGAGTCTGCTATTACTTCCACTGAGATTGCAAGTATACTATCAAGGCTTGGATAGATACCATACTTTCACTTTCACTTTTATTTATTTACAGCTTTTATCTCACTCTTCAACCAAAAAGCTTCAGAGTGCCTCACATAGAATCAGTAACAAACAACAAGACAGTCCCACCCTTTCGTTACAGTATAAATGACAGGACAGATATACAGGTGAAACTCGAAAAATTAGAATATTGTGCAAAAGTTCATTTATTTCAGTAATGCAATTTAATATATGAAATAGACTCATTACATGTAAAGCAAGATAGTTCAAGCTGTGATTTGTCATAATTCTGATGATTATGGCTTACAGCTCATGAAAATCCCAAATCCACAATCTCAGAAAATTAGAATGTTGTGAAAAGGTTCAATATTCTAGGCTCAAAGTGTCCCACTCTAATCAGCTAATTCAGCCATAACACTTGCAAAGGGTTCCTGAGCCTTTAAATGGTCTCTCAGTCTGGTTCAGTAGGAATCACAATCATGGGAAAGATGGCTGACCTGACAGTTGTGCAGAAAACCATCATTGACACCCTCCATAAGGAAGGAAAGCCTCAAAAGGTAATTGCAAAAGAAGTTGGATGTTCCCAAAGTGCTATATCAAAGCACATTAATAGAAAGTTATGTGGAAGGGAAAAGTGTGGAAGAAAAAGTTACACAAGCAGCAGGGATGACTGCAGCCTGGAGAGGATTGCCAGGAAAAGGCCATTCAAAAGTTTTGGGGTCTTTCACGAGGAGTGGACTGAGGCTGGAGTCAGTGCATCAAGAGCCACCACACACAGATGGATCCTGGACATGGGCTTCAAATGTCGTATTCTTCTGTCAAGCCACTCCTGAAAAACAAACAACGTCAGAAGCATCTTATCTGGGCTAAAGAAAAACAGAACTAGTCTGTTGCTCAGTGGTCCAAAGTCCTCTTTTCTAATGAGAGCCACTTTTGCATCTCATTTGGAAACCAAGGACCCAGAGTCTGGAGGAAGAATGGAGAGGCACACACTGCAAGATGCTTGAAGTCCAGTGTGAAGTTTCTACAGTCTGTGTTGATTTGGGGAGCTATGTCATCTGCTGGTGTTGGTCCACTGTGCTTCATTAAGTCCAGGGTCAATGCAGCTGTCTACCACAAGATTTTGGAGCACTTCATGCTTCCTTCCACAGACGAGCTTTATGGGGATGCTGACTTCATTTTCCAGCAGGACTTGGCACCTGCCCACACTGCCAAAAGCACAAAACCTGGCTCAATGACTGTGGGATTCCTGTGCTTGATTGGCCAAGCAAACTCGCCTGACTTGAGCCCCATAGAGAATCTATGAGGCATTGCCAAGAGAAAGATGAGAGACATGAGACCAAACAATGCAGAAGAGCTTAAGGCCGCTATTGAAGCATCCTAGTCTTCTATAACACCTCAGCAGTGCCACCGGCTGATAGCTTCCATGCCACGCCACATTGAGGCAGTAATTGCTGCAAAAGGGGCCCAAACCAAGTACTAGTACAAATGTATGCTTATACTTTTCAGAGGTCCAATATTGTTCTATGTACAATCCTTGTTTTATTGATTGCATGTAATATTCTAATTTTCTGAGATTGTCGATTTGGGATTTTTATGAGCTGTAAACCATCACAATTATGACAAATCATGGCTTGAACTATCTTGCTTTGCATGTAATGAGTCTATCTCATATATTAGTTTCACTTTTTAAGTTGCCTTACTGAAATAAATAAATTGCCTTACTTTTGCATGATATTCTAATTTTTCAAGTTTCACCTGTAGGTCAAAAAACCAATTAGAGGCATTTACACAATTTTAGGTTTCCAGGAAATCCATTACCTATACAGACTGTAAAATTACCTTCAGCATCCTTTTCCATCTAGATACATTAGATTACAATCCTATTATTTGTGCTGTAGATGATTGGAATTATATTCCAACATATATAAAAGGGTTCAAAAAAGAAATAATAAATAATGGAATCTGAGTTTACTTTTTCAGAGTAACACATTTTATGAAAAGGCATAAGCTTTTTATTTGTTAGTCTGAAAAGACACTATAAGTTTGGCTACTATAAATGAATATGGTTCTCCTCCTATGAGGTCTGTAAGTAATAAAAGTTCCATAAAGTATTAGCCAACTGAAAATATTTATAATTATATTTATATATCTCCATCTCCACCTCTATTTAATTGCACTCTCTCTTCTCTCATATTTGCTTATAAAAGAAGAAGAATTCAAAGAAATTGAAATGATCTCACAAACTAGGATAGTTAGTCGACTAGAAGACCATGAACAGAGACTGAAAAAAACTGCAAATGCTTGACCTTAGGAGAAGATGAAACAGGAATGTGTAATTTATTTAATTTTTTAACAATACTATATTACTTTATAATAACTCAAGTCAGTGAACATATATAATATTTCTTCCTCTTCCTGATTCCCCCACAACTCTGTGAGATGGGTTGGTTTGAGAGATGGTTATTTAACTTTAACCACTGCAACCAACTAGCTCATATTTTTCTCTGAATACTTGAAAAATATTATACAGAGGAAGAACTAGATTATTCTATATTTTTTTAAAAATTAAATTTTATTAAACATTTTCCAACAATTCAAAACATATCAATACTTTCAACAATGTTACATCATCAACATTCACATTCATATAATAGTTACTATGTTACTTTTGTATCTATTGTTTAACCAGATGAACCAGGCGTCCCAGACAAAATAATGTTCCAATTCACTTTTAACTTTTAACTCTAAGGTCAGCCTGTCCATCTCTGCGCAGTCCAAAATCTTTCTTATCACAATCCCTTCAGATGGTATATTATCCTGTTTCCAGGGCTGTGCATACACTATTCTGGCCACTGTTGTTATGTGTAGGATGATATATTTGTCAATCTTAGTATAATCTCCCCTTATTATTCCCAAAAGAAACAATTCCGGTCTAAATTCGATTGCTTTTCTTTTGTTATTTCCTCTATCCACTTTTTAATCTTATTCCAGTATTTTTTTGCTTCAGGGCATGTCCACCAAATATGGAAATATGTGCCCTATTTATTTCTGCATTTCCAACATTCTGGTTTTCTAGTTGGAAACATCTTTGCCAATCTGGCAGGGGGTAGGTGCCACCTATAGAACATTTTGTGTATATTTTCTTTATACGCTGCTGATAAGGTTAGTTTATAATCCCCCCCCCCATTTTTCCCAATATTCTAATTCAATGTTGCATCCCAAATTTTTCACCCAAACTATCATTGTTCTTTTACAATTTCTTCCTCTATTTTAAGGTTCAAAAGTAGGTTATATATTTTAGATATCATCTTCTTTTCTGGTCCTTGAATTATTTTATCTAATTGTTGTTGCTCCTTATAAAATCCATATTCTTCTTTTTCTTTTTTACATCTAGTCTGAATTTGTAGGTAGGGCCACCAGTCGATATCTATACCTTGTTGTTTTAGTTCTTGTGTTGTTTTCAGCCTTCCTTGTGGGTCAATCAATTCCTTATATTTTCTCATTTTATTTAAGTCCATTGCATTGGGATATATCATTGCTTCCATCGTTGACAGCCAGATTGGTATTTTGGTGTAATGTTTTTTTATTTTTTTTCCCCTATATCTGAATAAATGTGTCTCTGATCTGATGTCTTTGGAAATAAGAATGACTTTTGCTTTTCCCTTCCCATAAAAATCCATGCCACCCATGTTGCAAGTCATGTCCCTCTATTAATAATATTCTTTTATTCTCCAAATTAATCCAGTCTATTATCCAGGTCATGGCCGCTGCCTGGTAATATAATTCCCAGTCCAGAAATCCAAAGCCACCTCTACTTCTTTTATCCTGCATTAATTTCATTTTAATTCTGGGTTTTTTTCCTTGTCCAAATAAATTTGGCTGTTATCTTATTTAGCTCCTCAAAAAAGGGTTTGCCTAATTTTATTGGTATAGTTTGAAATAGATATAATATTTTTGGTAATATGGTCAATTTAACTGGCAATGTTTCCAATTAGTGAGACCTCTAATTTCCCCCATGTCTCCAAATTTTTTTAATTTGTAAGATTATTATAGTTATTTTCCTTAATTGAGGAGGATCTTGCTGTTAACCAAATACCAAGCTCTTTTATCTTTTTGACTATCTGGATTTCCAATTTTCCCTCTAGATCTTTTTTCTGGGTATCCATAAGGTTTTTGACTAATATTTTTGTTTTATTTTTATTTATTTTAAATCCTGCTACTTTGCCAAAGTTTTCCATTTTTTATAATAGAACAATTCCAGTTTCACCAGGTTTCTCTATAAAAATCATTGGCAAATGCCTGCGTTTTGTATTCTTCTTTTCTAATTGTAGCTCCTCTTATTTCTTATTTCCCCCTGATAATTGTTAATAGTATTTCTAATGAGAGGATAAAAAGTAGAGGTGACAATTGGCATCCTTGTCTCACTCTGTTTATTTTAAATGTCTCAGTTTTGTCCCCGTTGAGCAACACACTGGCTGTTTGGTTTGAGTAGACTGCCGATATCATTCCTATAAATTTTTCTCCAAAGTCCATGGCCTTCAGTTGTTGTATAAAAAATTGCCAATGTAGGTTATCAAAAGCTTTTTGTGCATTGAGAAACAATAGAGCTGCCTGTTTTTCAAGGTGGGCCTCATAATACTCTAAAATGTTTATTACTGTTCTTATATTATTTTTAATCTGCCTGTTTGGTAAAAATCCATTTTGATATGGGTGCATAGTTTTGTTTAGGATTTTTTTCATCCTTTCTGCAATAATAGTAGTAAATATTTTTTAGTCAATGTTTAATGATGATATAGGTCTGTAATTTTGAATCTGTTGATGATCTACGCCCTCTTTTGGGATTAGTGTGATATATGCTTCCTCCAATGATTTTGGTAGTTTCGCTTCCACCATTGCTTCATTATACACTTCTAGCATTCTTATTTCCAGTAATTCTTGTAAAGTTTTAGATAGCTCACCTGGGAGTTCAATTTGGTTTCATTTTCAAATTGCCTCATTTAATTCTATTTGTATTATTTCCGTTTAATATTTATTTTCTTCCAAAATTGTAGCTATATATTTTTCTTTAAAATATTGTTGTATATTTTCTTCTGTTATATCTTCCTGTCTATATAGGTCCACAAAATATTTTCTCGTAATGTTTTTTTTGTTTCTGGTGGTGGAGAGTGCCATTTTCATCTCTTAGGTGTTGTATCGATCTTCTCTCTTTTTCTTTTTTTAATTTGTGCGATAACCATCTCCCTAGTTTGTTTGCATGTTTGAAGTAATTTTGCCTCGCCATTTTTATATTTTGTGCCCATTCTTCTTCCATCAGTAGATTTAATTTGTGTCTAACCAGAATCCTTTCTCCTTTTATTTTATTGTTTTATGGTTCTCTTTATATAATTATTTTCAGATTTTAAAGTTTATCTTGCAATACAGTTTGTTGCTTTCTTTTTTTCTTTGTTTTTTCTTGCCATATATACTATTGTTAGTCCTCTTATATATGCTTTTGTGGTGTCCCATAAGTTTTGAGATGTTGTTTGATGTTTCATATTTTCTCTAAAAATATATATATAATTCTTTTTTCATCATTTGGCCATATTCTTTCTCTTTCAGAATCTTATGGTTTAACACTCATCTCCTTTTTATTTTCTGACCTTTCCAAATTATTTTTATTAGATTATGGTCTGCCCATGTATTTGTCTCAATTTCTATTTCATCTGTGTTTCTTCCTAGTTCCAAATTCGTCTGAATCATGTCTATTCTTGACCATGATTTATGTGGGAAGGAATAGAAAGTGTATTGGGTTTTTTTCCAGATTTGTCTCACTTCATATGTCTCGCAAGCCTAATTCTTGTGTCAGTTCATAGAATATTTTTGGAAGTGTTTTCCTTTTCTTCTTGTTTGGGTTATTGCTTACATAATCTTTTTTGGGGTCCACTATTACGTTAAAATCACCCACCAAGCAGGGGTGGGATTCAAATTTTGTAACAACCAGTTCTGTGGGTGTGACTTAATTAGTGAATGTGGCTTGGTGGTCATGTGACTGGCTGGGCATGGCTTGCTGGCTGCGCATGGCTTGCTGGTCACGTGACCGGGTGGGCATGGTTTGTGGTCACATGACCGGATGGGTGTGGTTTGGTGACCATGTGACTGGGTGGGCATGGCCATGTGGCCATGTGACTGGCAAACCAAATACAAGTGGTTCTCGCTTAATGGCCGGTTGTTTAGCAAGTGTTCTAATTTATGACTGACCTCCCCAGAGGTACTTGACCTGTTTTTGGAGTTTTGACAGCCATGCACACACACACACACACACACACACACACACACACACACACGAACTCCCTTCTAACCCTGCTATTCTATGATTCTGTAAGGATCTCCTGCTGGAGCAGGGGGTTGGACTAGATGACCTCTGAGATCCCTTCCAGGTCAGCCCTAGATTGCTATGCTGCTTCAAAGAGTCTCCTGAAGCCAGGGTTTGTGTCCTTCCTTCCTCTCCTTTTTTTTATCTCTCCCTCCCTCCTTCCATGTATTTATTTATCCATCCATATATTTCATTCACTTTCTCCTCTCTCTCTCTCTCTCTCTTTCTCTCTTTGTCCCTTCCCTTCCTCCTTCCCTCTCTCCTCTAAAGCTAGCAGACCACCTGAAACACACACACACATGCTTCCACACATGCTTGCTTGTTAACTTACGTTCTTCCCATCCAGTCTCCTACAATCCCAAGCACCGGGTGCGATTGTCCATTCGCACCCTGTCCCATGTTGCCTGAAAAAGCCAGCAGGCAAGGCTTCCAAGTCCAACAAAGGGGCTGGGGGTGGGACTTTCTCCCCTCCCTCAAGTGCCCACCCCGCTGGCATCCAGACTGTGATTACCTTCCTTTCATGGCTGGTGGCAGAGGTAAAGATGAGCCAGCCAGGGCAGAGCCATTGCCACTCGGCTGCCTGCCAGCCCACATCTCGTCCCCTGCTGCTGCTCAGATTCTTCATAGCTGCTGGGGCTCATAGATGCCGGGAGGGGTGCAGGAGGCAACCTGGAAGCATGCGTGTGCCTGCATCGCCCCTCTGACAGCTGCCCCTCCCTCGCGTGGCCAAGGGTTTTAGCCAAGTGGAGGCCACCAAGAAAGATCTGCTGTTGCAAGGCTTGACTTGCACCATTCTTACAGAATGCAGCCCACATTCAGCTAAAACGCGCAGGCTGGCTGGTGGCAGAGGGAAGGGGTGGTAGGCAAAAGGGCAATGGGGGCCTGGGTAGCATTGTGCTCCCTGCCCCTAGCAGGCAAGGCCAAGCAGCTGCAGAGAATCCAGGCAGGGGGCAAAATGCAGGCTGGTGGGGACCCAAGTGGTGACTGGTCAACCCTGGCTCATCTTCCACTCTGCCACCAGCAAGCCAGGTAATCTGGAGGCTGTGGAAAGTTGTGGGGGAAGCTTGCTAGACTGTGAGTGCTGCATGGGCAGCGCTGGCAGCTAAGCAAGCCAGGCAAGTGGGGTGGGGTGGGGAAACCTTGCTAGGTCATGACTGCTGAGGGTTGGGGCAGCATGGAGGTGGCGGCCTAGGCCAGCCCAGGATTCAGGACTCAACTAGGGCTTTTGGCGGTGGTGGCAGCAAGGGCGAGGGTGGCAGCGGTAGTGGCAGCCTAGGCTGTCCCAGGAGTCGGGACTCAACTGGGGCTGGCTGCAGCAGCAGCATATAGGCGACTGGGGCTTGCAAAGCCTCACTTATCTAGGGAGATCATGGTGGAAGGCAGACAGCGATGGCAGGTGGGTAAAGCATACTGCAGGCAGTGATGGTGCATGGCCGAGATGAGGGGCAGGGTGGGACAGGTGGGACTAGAATGCAGTCAGCTTGTCGCGCATGCATGCAGTGTTGCACATGCACAATAAGGGCTGACTGGGCAGGGAGCAGAGAAACAAGCAGAGATGGGCGGGGCCAGCCAGGGGCCCATTTTACCGCTTCTCTAAACTACCGGGAATCGTAACAATCAGTTCTATTGAACAGGTTTGAATCGTTAGAATCCTGCCCCTGCCACCAAGCATGTATTTTCATATTCTGCTTCTATTAATTTTTTATACAATTTACGGTAAAATTCTTTTTGTTTGTCATTTGGCACGTATATCGCCGTAAGTAATATTTTTTTAATATATTATTATTTTGAGCATTAATATTCTGCCATCCTTATCTGAATACACTTGCTTGGGGTTCAATCATTCTTTAACATATATCGCTATTCCTCTTTTTTGTTGTTGTTGAGGAAGAGATAGAGTTTTCCAAGTTTTGCCATTTCTAGACTTTTGCTGTATTGTTTTTTGATGTGTACTTCTTATAAACATGATATCTGCATTTTGTTTTTGTCATTTAGCTAATGTTTGTTTCCTCTTTGCTGGAGAATTTAATCCATTAATGTTTATTGAGAGCATCTTGATTTCTTCTTCCATTGTATTTCTTGTATGTAATTTGCTGACGTCTGTTTGTCCTTGTTTCCCTCAGAGGTCTTGTTCTTGTGCCTTCTCTTTCAAAACATTCAGTTTCCTCTTGTCTTTTTTCTTCTTGTACTGTCTCTTTCTCCTCCAATTGTTCTTCTTCCTGGCTCCTACTTTTAATTTCTTCATTGCTTTCTTGGTCTCCCTTTGCCACTATATATAGATCAAAGAACTTCTATGCCTTTTCTATACTATCTTTTTAAAATTTCTTTTCTTGTCAAGATATTAACATTACTTCTGGAATGAGCCATCTAAAAAGCACATTGTGCTTAACCAATTGTGATGCCAAGAATTGGTAGTCTTTCCTCTGCTCTCTTACTCTTCTTGGGATTTGTTTCAGAATTTGTATTTCTCTTCCCTTAAAGGCTAGTGATTCATCCATTGATACTTTGTAAACTTCATCCCTTGTTGTTTTTCTAAGAAATCTTATATGGACCTCTCTCGGTAACTTGTTTTGTCTTGTGCAGTTAGTATGTACTCTATACGCCTCATTTATCTCTCTTTGCATCTCTTGACTATTTCTCTGCAGCATCTCTGCCAATAGATCTGACATAATTCTCAGCAAGTCCTCATCTTTGGTTTTGATAATGTTTTGGAACTTCAGGTAGAAGGTGGCTCTCTCCATTTCTAAATGGACTATTGATTATTCTTAGCTGTTAGCTGCTATCAGCTTCTATTCCACTGTATCCACTTTTTTTTCAGTTTGTTCCATCTTGGTTTCTACCATCTTTATTTTTTGTTTATTCTTGTCTATTACTTGTTGAGTTGTCCCTATCTTGTGATCTAATTTTTGGATCTTACCCTTCATTTCTCCCATCTCATTCTTAAAATCTTCATGGTTCCTTGCTATTGTTTCTGGAGTTTTCATCATAGTTTCATGTCTTGTTATAAGGGTTGTTTGTATTGTCTGCATATTTAAGGTAGAACTTGGTTTTTCAGGACTCAGCATGCCTTCAATTGAACGCTGGCTGGATGGGGATGCAATTGTCAGTGATGGGTTGGATGTTGTTTTCCCCCTGCTTTTGTTATTGTTGCTGTATTTGACATTTTCCAGGTTCTAAAAATATCTTTCAATACTATCATTAATTTCCCTTCCACTTCAGTAATGTACAACAGTCTGTGTTATAATAGATTAATAAGTATATATAAATAAGAGATTTATCTATGTTTCACTATTCTCTCAGTATTTCAGTATGTTATTACTAACTTCATTTATTTAACTCAATAAATATTTATAAATATGCAGTAAATATCAATCTACACTGCTCAAAAAAATAAAGGAACACAAAAATAAGATGTGCTAGATCTGAATGAATAAAATATTCTTATTAAATACTTTGTTCATTACATAGTTGAATGTGCTGACAACAAAATCACACAAAAATTATCAATGGAAATCAAATTTAGCAACCCATGGAGGTCTGGATTTGGAGTTACACTCAAAGTGGAAAAAAACATTACAGGCTGATCCAACTTTGATGTAATGTCCTTAAAACAAGTCAAAATGAGGCTCAGTAGTGTGTGTGTGGCAGGCTGATCCAACTTTGATGTAATGTCCTTAAAACAAGTCAAAATGAGGCTCAGTAGTGTGTGTGGCCTCCACATGCCTGTGTGACCTCCCTACAATGCCTGGGCATGCTCCTAATGAGGTGGCGGATGGTGTCCTGAGGGATCTCCTCCCACACCTGGACTAAAGCATCCCCCAACTACTGGACAGTCTGTGGTGCAATGTGGATGGAGTGAGACATGATGTCCCAGATGTGCTCCATTGGATTCAGGTCTGGGGAACAGGCGAGCCAGTCCATAGCATCAATGCCTTCATCTTGCAGGAACTGCTGACACACTCCAGCCACATGAGGTCTAGCATTGTCGTACATTAGGAGGAACCCAGGGCCAACCTCACCAGCATATGGTCTCACAAGGGGTCTGAGGATCTCATCTCGGTACCTAATGGCAGTCAGGCTACCTCTGGCGAGCACATGGAGGGCTGTGCGGCCCCCTAAAGAAATGCCACCCCACACCATCACTGATCCACTGCCAAACCGGTCATGCTGGAGGATGTTGCAAGCAGCAGAACATTCTCCATGGCCTCTCCAGACCCTGTCACGTCTGTCACATGTGCTCAGTGTGAACCTGCTTTCATCTGTGAAGAGCACAGGGTGCCAGTGGTGAATTTGCCAATCTTGGTGTTCTCTGGCAAATGCCAAACATCCTGCATGGTGTTGGGCTGTGGCCAAGGCAGTGAGCGCGCCTCCCCGCTGAGCCCTCTGCTCATCCCGCCAGGGCCACGCCAGAGCCAGGCGGGCTGGGCTGAGCCAGGAAAGCGAGCCACAGGTGCGCGCCTGCCTGCCAAGCGAAAGAACCGGGCCAACCCGAGCATGGCTTCCTTCCCAAGTCCCTCCAGCCTGACCCCGAAGGGGCCACCAGGAGAGGCTGCCCGAGGCAGTGATAGTGCCCACTCGTCCGCGGACAGGGAGGCGAGGTGACGGCAGCGCTGCTTTCCTGGCTGGTGAGTCCGGCGGAGAGAGCCTGAAGCTGCCTGTCCTTTCCACCCCTCACGCAGCCCGTCCCCATCCCCACGCATCTCCAAATGTGCCAATATCTGCCAATATCTGCCAATCTCTTTCATGCTGGATTCAGGGGGTTTCCCTTCATTGTAGTGGGAGGTTGCATTCCTCCGAACTATTCCTGGGGCTCCCCCTCTATTGCGTGCTTTTCTGCAGGATTCACGATGTCCCGAAGGGCCTCCGAGCAAGAAAAATCATTCAAAGAAGAACGGAGCCCATTCTCCCTGCTGTGCGCTGCAGAGACATTACCATTGGAAGTCTCTATTTTCTTTTTTTTTTTAGCATGCTAAATATGAAATAAGGGATTTCTTGCAGTGTAACAGATTAACAGAGTTGGAAGGAACCTTGTAGATCATCTAGTCCAACCTCGCCCAAGCAGGGGACCCTGCACCATTTCTGACAGATGGCAGTCCAGTCTCTTCTTGAAAGCTTCCAGCTATTTCCACCTATTTGAGGAATGTTGAAGTCTCATAGCAGAGAGAAAATGGAGTGTGCATGGTGCCCCTTCTGTCTGCCCTACCCTACCTTTATATGTAGCTCACTTCCTTGAGCCACTAAGATCCATAAAGCAATACTTTGTGGGTTGTAAATGTAGCAGTTCACCTTTAAAGCACTTCATGTCATGGGTCCAGGTTACTTGAGGTCCATCTCACTCCACTGGGATTGGCCTATCGAACTCGTGCCAGCAAAGGAGGAATTCTGCAGATCCCACTAGCCCAATTATTCTGGTTGGTGGTGTTCTAACCTAGGCTTCCACAAAACAGCACTAAACAGACTCTTTGTTCCTGCAAACCTTTGTCCCTGCAAACCTCTTTTATTAAACAAAGGTGAATTTCTTGCATTCACATTCAGACAAGAGCCTGGCAAACAGTCTTTCAAGGGTGTAATTAGGAGCACAGACCTTATCTAGCTTGGAGAGCACAGAGTCTCTGAGATGCCCAGACAGATCTTCACACTGCTGCAATGAACAATTTGTTTCCTGTAAAAGCCTCTTCCCCTTTTGCTCATCTTTTAATCCCTATGGGAGGGGCCATTCACCATCCATCTGTGGCTTTACTCCCATGTCGACCCTTAGTTCATAATTGTTCTTTTCTTTTGGCAGCTCTGCACATGCGCAGGCTGGGAACCAGTTCCAGCTGCTCCCCCGCTTCACTGCTGTCTGACTCTGAAGACAGCTGATAACTTCCAGACTGCCCTGGCACCATCTCTGCCTCTGATGCAGAGTCCTCGTTCTAGCCTTCCTTAGTCTCTAGGACTGGCCCAGGTTTCTCCCCAACCTCCTCACTGTCCAACTCTTCTGCCAGCTCCACTAGCCACTGGTGGGCCACAACAGGTGGATTCCAGGAGGAGAGCTTTGTCTTCTGTTGTTCCTGCTCTTTGGAACATCTTGCCCTCTGTTGTGAGGTTAGCCTCTACCCTCATATCTTTTCATAAGGGGCTAGTGACCTGGCTCTCCCATTTGGCGTGGAGCCCCAATGGGGAAATAGCACAATGGAGGTTGATTGAGTAACAACTGATCCCACCTCCCCCCATTCCACCCCTGCTCTCCCCATGTGTCCTTGATTTTAATCTTGGTTTAATTTACTCTTATTCTAATGTAAATGTATTTTAATGTCTGTAAGCCACCCAGAGTTACCTTATGGTAAGATGGGTGGCCAATCAATTTTATAAATAAATAAATAAATAAATTCTTCCTGGGAATGGATAAATAGAAACTGTTCTCAGGGCCTGTTTGTCAGTTCAATCTACAGACATGTTCCTGAGTTTAAGAGCAGAGTTTTTTTTTTAAACAAATTTTATTGATTTTCAAAAACAAACACAAACAAACAAAACATAAAAACATAAAAAAACCATAAAACATCTTTTTTGAAAGCACCTTGATCCAGGGTTACATCTCTTTGTACAGACACAAATTCAAATTCATGCTCATTTTATATACCATTCCATATCTTATTGCCATTCTACATTTTCTATATAGCTTCTCCCCTCTTTAACTTTCTTGGTTTTATTTTATTTATCTCATTTCAGTTCAGATCATTATACTTATATTCTTTGTCTGTCCTGTTTCCAGCTGTCTGTTATCTTTTCTCATTAAACAAAATTTCTCCTGTAATCACTGATTGGAGTATGACATCTTTATCTCTTTCCCCTAAATTTATAACACTTAGTATAATACATAACTTCCATTTGGATTCTGCTTGGTACATTCTAAAGTTACACACTATATTTTAAAAAGAGAAAAAAAATATAAATATATAATATAATTAAAACAACAATCCATACCAATTCAAATCTATCATTAATATTAATATTCATTTAAATCTTAAACATTTTACACATTACTTTTCAAATAAGTATCATACTTCTATGGGAACACTTATAAACTTTCCATAATTATTTCCCCCACACTTCACTTGTATTTTAAAACATTGTGTCATTAAAATGTTCCCATTCCTTCCTAATTCAATTCTTTCATTTATTTCATTTCCTTTCTTTTGTTCACAAAAGTTTCACTGAATTACACTAAGTATTTTATCCCACTTTTTAATCACATGTTGTTTCCAATTTTCTAACATTATTTCTAATACAAATATAATACAATCTTATGTACCTTTGCAGAATCACTTTTTTAGTTAGGTTTTTACCCATTATCTCTAAATAAGCCCTGTTTCTTTACATCTTGCTCCACACCTTTGAAGCTTCTCATCCCTTCCTTCCTCCCTTGCTTCTTCTCTCTGCCCTTTTTACCTCCTTGTCTCTCCACCTCCATTTCCCTCTTCTGTATTCCCCCTTTCTGTTGCTTTCTAACATTATATCCACTTTTCACCTTATTTTCCCCTTTTTTCATTGTTTTTTTACATCTTAAAGTCTCCATTTTCTTTTCCTCCTTTCCCCTTTCTTCCCCAAGTAAAGTTACTTGTCCGTTAAAGATGGCTTCTTCTTTGTCCCAGTCCTCTTGTTGTGCAATCCTTTCTTGTAGTTTCTCATAGGTACAGATCGCCATTTCTAAGAATTTAAAAACAGAGCCAAGAGAGCCCCTCCCTTCTTGTTCATCTTCTTTGTATTTTTTAAATTCCATTTTCAGTTCATCCACAAGTGATGCCATTGTAAAAAAAATTTTTTTTTCAAACAACCACCCAAGTGTTTTTAGTCATTCAAATATAATTTCCAAAAGTCCCAAAGTCACCAAACAATCCAAATATTCACAAGCTGTTTCTTTTGACACTTTCTTCTTTTTTCACTTTCTCTTCCTGGAGTTACTGTTTAGTTACAAAATTCCAGTTAAAATGTATCTTTTAGAAGTCTTGTTAGTATTTAATCAGATTCTTTTAAATTCTAGGCAGTCTCCTCCTTCCGAATCCTACTCTTATTCTTTTCCTCTCCCTTCCCACTTACAGCAAAGAAAAAAAGGGTTTTTTTTTAGTGTTCAGAAATCCTTATTATCCCCTTGACATTTAATTGTCCAGTTTAATTACCTATTGATGCCAAAGCGGGTTTTTCCAATTTCTCATTAATTTCTGTTCGCTGTCAACGTTAGGAAGGAGAGTGCAAAAAAAAAACCCTTTCCCTTTTCACTTTCATTCGCTGCTTCCGACTCTTCTTTGGGAGCGATGTATCTTTTGCAAAATTTAAATTCCAGGATACCTTAGTTGTTGCTTTTTGTCCCGGTCAACCAAAAACTTTCATTTCTTAACTTCCTCCAGCACTTTCTTTTCCGGCTGAGTGCTTCTTTGAGGTGGCCATTTCTGACCGCCACTCTTACTGCCTTCAGAAAAGGGAGTTTAGCCAGCTGAGGAGGAGAGGTGCGGCTCCCCTTGACCCTGCCAGGTCTCCCCTGTCTTCACCACCTCTATGGGGTGGCTTAGCCCCGAAGCCGGCTGGCTCGGGGCACTCCAGCAGTGAACGCAGGTAGAAACCGCGCACGATTGCGGATTCCTGCCTGCCGCCGAAGCGCTGCAAACCGGAACTCCAAAGAGCAGAGTTTTGTCTTCCACCCGCAATTTTGCCTTTATGTATTTTTTCAAATAGCTTAATTCATTTCATTCTTATGTTCTTGAGGTTGTAACAATTTAAAACCATTTGAGTTCCACAATCAAAGTGATTTTTAAAGGCCAATCTGGGTAGAATTACATTTCATCTAAATTGGTTCTAAATAAAACAAGCAAAGCAAGCATGAAGCAAAATGGTAGGAAATGGGGAATATAGTAGTGTCTTTTTTCTTGTTAAGTCAGCAAATTTGCATCTTTTTGAACAATTGTACTTTCAGGAAATGTATGCATCTTTCTGGCTTTATTAAAAGCAGACAATTTTTGGATCAAAGGTCCTATGAATAGAAATGCAAAGATCCTTGGCTCATTCTAACAAGACTGAGCCAAAGACTGCTTTTAATGCTTATCCTGAAACACATTATTGTCAAGATCCAGGGCACTATATGAAATATTAACCTTAACACAGATATTAATATTGCAATGTTTGTTAAGTGAGCAAAACCACATGAAACTGTCAGACTCCCCCATCAATTTCATCATTAATATTCATGTTGAGTCCCTTGACAAGCATTATGTCATCATTTTGTTTATGTCAGCATCTTTTTTATACTGTGTAGAATACAATTTTACATATGAAAACTTGGCAGCAATTCCAAGTGAATTAAATGGACTTTGCTTTGATGTGAATGGCATAGGATAACACTATTTAAAATATTTCAATTAAAATTTTATCTTGATTGCCTCCAAAGCAACATTATAATGCAAAGTGATGTGAGCAACTTTTAACATAAAAATCCATCTGGTTTTTATGTAACTATTCTTCTGGTTTGTAAAGAACTCTGAAAAGTAGCATGTAATGTTGTGGTTGTTTTTCTGCAATTGCACTGGTTTTCTTCACAGAGTTCTATTTTAACATTTAAAAAAAAGAAACAAGACTTCTTTTTTATGGTGTTTTATTGCTAGGCAATCTTATTTTAATAATTATTTTGATTTTATAATATAGGTTAGGGGTTTGAATGTCTGTTTAGATTTAATATTTTGTATTAATGTATGGAACTACTTATATTGTAATAGCAGATTTTATTACTGTTATAGACCAGCTTTCAGAAACATCAATATACATATCCCACTAGCAACACTCAAAACTATATACAGGTGAAACTTGAAAAATTAGAATATTGTGCAAAAGTTTATTGATTTCAGTAATGCAACTTAAAAGGTGAAACTAATATATGAGATAGACTCATTACATGCAAAGCAAGATAGTTCAAGCTGTGATTTGTCATAATTGTGATGATTATGCTTTACAGCTCATGAAAACCCCAAATCCACAATCTCAGAAAATTAGAATATTACATGCAATCAATAAAACAAGGATTGTACAAAGAACAATATCGGACCTCTAAAAAGTATAAGCATGCATATGTACTCAGTACTTGGTTTGGACCCCTTTTGCAGTAATGACTGCCTCAATGCTATGGAAGAACAAGATGCTTCAATAGCGGCCTTCAGCTCTTCTGCATTGTTCGGTCTCATGTCTCTCATCTTTCTCTTGGCAATGCCCCATAGATTCTGTATGGGGTTCAGGTCAGGTGAGTTTGCTTGGCCAATCAAGCACAGTAATTTCACGGTCATTGAACCAAGTTTTGGTGCTTTTGGCAGTGTGGGCAAGTGTCAAGTTCTGCTGGAAAATGAAGTCAGCATCTCCAAAAAGCTTGTCTGCGGAATGAAGCATGAAGTGCTCCAAAGTCTCCTGGGAGACAGCTGCGTTGAATCTGGACTTAATGAAGCACAGTGGACCAACACCAGCAGATGACATGGCTCCCCAAATCAATAGACTGTAGAAACTTCACACTGGACTTCAAGCATCCTGCAGTGTGTCCCTCTCCATTCTTCCTCCAGACTCTGGGTCCTTGGTTTCCAAATGAGATGCAAAAGTTGCTCTCATTAGAAAAGAGGACTTTGGACAACTGAGCAACAGACTAGTTCTGTTTTTCTTTAGCCCAGATAAAATGCTTCTGATGTTGTTTATTTTTCAGGAACGGCTTGACAGAAGAATACGACATTTGAAGCCCATGTCCAGGATCCATCTGTGTGTGGTGGCTCTTGATGCACTGACTCCAGCCTCAGTCCACTCCTCGTGAAAGTCCCCAAAACTTTTGAATGGCCTTTTCCTGGCAATCCTCTCCAGGCTGCAGTCATCCCTGCTGCTTGTGTAACTTTTTCTTCCACACTTTTCCCTTCCACATAACTTTCTATTAATGTGCTTTGATACAGCACTTTGGGAACATCTAACTTCTTTTGCAATTACCTTTTGAGGCTTTCCCTCCTTATGGAGGGTGTCAATGATGGTTTTCTGCACAACTGTCAGGTCAGCAGTCTTTCCCATGATTGTGATTCCTACTGAACCAGACCGAGAGACCATTTAAAGGCTCAGGAACCCTTTGCAGGTGTTATGGCTTAATTAACTGATTAGAGTGGGATACTTTGAGCCTAGAATATTGAACCTTTTCACAATATTCTAATTTTCTGAGATTGTGGATTTGGGGTTTTCATGAGCTGTATGCCATAATCATCTCAATTATGGCACATCACGGCTTGAACTATCTTGCTTTTCATGTAATGAGTCTATCTCATATATTAGGTTCACCTTTTAAGTTGCATTACTGAAATAAATGAACTTTTGCACGATATTCTAATTTTTCGAGTTTCAGCTGTACTTTATATTATTGTATATAAAGAAGTTTCTTCTATAAATGAATCCTGCTGAATTATTTACTTGTGTGCTGTTGGATTGCTGCAAACTCTGACACATCAGCAAATAATGTTCTAATAGCAATTGCTATTCAAAAATGGAACTGACTTTTTCAGGAGATGGTGGATTCTAATTGGCTGAAGTTTGAACAAATGTTGGCTGGGTATCTGTAAAAGATACTTGACTAGTGAATTACTGCACTCAACTGGAAGATGGTCATGATCTCCAAGGTCCTTTCCAATTCTTCCCTTTTGTAATTTAATTTTAGGATTTATTTAAGTGTTGCACTGGAAAGATGGTCCAAATTGTATTTACTGTAATATGGTGCTGAAAATTTATAATCTAGTTAAATACTCTAGCTAAAAACTGTGACTATAAGCACATATTTGTAAATACATTTGTCTGGATGAATTCTATTACAATGCCACAATCTTTAATTTGTTTATAGGCAATGAAATTGGTGAAATTTAAAGAAATTCCAATTTATTTAGACTGAAAAATGAAAACTCTAATGTACAGTTTTTACCAGCATGAAAAATACACCAGTTATCAGCATGGTCTACAAATCTCTCCAGGTTTTCCACTTTATTTATTGTGGATAAATTCCAATCCCATCAAAGTCTTTAAATAGGACATGGTTACTTAACAGGCTGCCAATCTCCCACAGTATCTGCCCAGCTAATTTGATCTTGCAAGGTTGGTGCACTCCACGTTTCTTCAATTTAGCAAAGCCTTTTATGAAGACCTCATAGACCTTCTCTATAGCATTACTTGCCTCTGTAGTTCTCCTGATATCCAGATGGTGCACAACCTGCTATTGTTAAAAAGGCTACAAAGATATGATTTCTCATGCAGGCCTTTGTTGAGAAAGTGTAAAGTCTCTTGTTTCATTCCTTTTAGGGGAAGAAGAATCTGGAGCTGGTATTGAGAGAACTCAGCCTAGAATCATTAGTCAACTCTCTTGAATTCCACTGATTCTTATCTGGTGCCAGTTTAGTGCTGACTGTTAGAAGACTAGATTTTTGGCTTGAACAATAGATGTTAAGTAGAACTTGTATGATCCTGATGCTTTATACCTGACATTGCTATCCAGTTTGTCATTCTTGACATCTTATTTTTAACTGATTAATTATATTTCTCTGTTTTAGGTCTTGTGAACTGCTCAGAGTCATTGGGAGTCAGAAAACATATAAAGTCAATCAATCAACAAAGACTGTCACCCTTAATTTTTGTTCACATTTGTTGATAAGTAGGGACTTGTGTGAAATTGAATTATCCTTTCCAGTTTTATATTATACAAAGAAGAAAATTTAGCAAGAGTAGACTTTGTGTTGCAGATTGATTATGACAATATTTTTGTATTAAAATATTGAACCTTATTATTTGCAGTGAAAGAAAAATGTCCATCCTTTTTGGATCTAGAATAGGGATAAGCAATTTCTGGCACTTAAGAAGTAATATAGTGGCTGTATTACAATACTGTTCCCACAGTACAGTATTGATTGTTGGCAGTTGCAATTCAAACATATTTGTAATCCACCAATTCCCTGCCCTTGATCTAAAAGGATACCTGAACACTACAAAGATCAGTTCTCTAACAATGGATGCTGTAAATTATAATTTAAATTCAACATAAATGATAACTTGGCTATTGACATGGAGAGATATCCATTCAATTCCACCTTAAGCTCTTAAGGGAAATAGTAAACTTTCTCTTTTCCTCCATTTCTTCACAAGGCTGCCTTTCTCAACATATTTGTAATAGAAGAAATTGTGGCTACTTACCATAGCAGATAATATTCTGCTTTTCTTAACATGAATATATCTTATCAAAGATCAATATTTCCATATCAAAATAATAAGTACAGGGGTGGGCTGCTACCAGTTCACCCGGTTTGCGTGAACCCGTAGCTAATTTTATGGCCAGTTTGGCAAACCGGCAAATCCCACTCCTGGCTGGCCCTGCCCCCTGCCCCTACCCAACCAGGAGTCTCCCAATGCAGCCTGTTTGGATGCCAGGTAAGTGCAGGCCCCATGCAGAGGCTCATGGAAGGTGAAAAACGAGCCTCCCAGAGGCTCTGGAAAGCTGGAAATGAGCCAGTTTCCAGCCTCCAGGGGGCCTCCAGAGCTCACGGGAGGCCACTTTCACCCTCCCAGAGGCTCGAGGAAAGCATCTGGAGTCTGGGGACAGCAAAAATGCCCCCCCACCATGGTGCAGGAGGCCGATTAGGCCACACCTACCATGGCCATGCCCATCCAGCAACCAGGCAGAGAACCGGTTGCTGATATTTTTGAAGCCCACCCCTGAATAAACTATTCAGAGAAAGTTCACACAAGGATGAAGAGAGAGCTCCCCCACTCACTCATCCCATGTTGTCTTACTCTCCACCAGCAATCACTTGACAAAATAGTATTGATTTCTACTGTAAAACAAACAAACAGAACTATCATTTCCATGTGGACAGAACTATGCTAGCTAGATATCCAGTATCCCTCACACCCATCCAAGCCAAAATAGACATGGAATACAGTGCCCAGGCTGCCTTCACGGTAGGCTGTCCTTATGATGAAATGAATGTTTGACAGAAGAGGCAACAGTTATTTTCATAATAGAGCAGCTAAAGACAGCTTTTGTCTGCTTCTGCAGCAATCTAAGGATGAAGCAGGTTCAATGTCATATGGTTGTAACACATAATTACAGATACTTAAGAATCTTTGTGTCTGGTAAACAGCACATGGGGCAAATACTTAATGGTATGTAAAATTGTGTCCATTACTTTATATATATTTAAAATAAATCACTCCATGTCAATTCTCAATAAGGAATGAAGAAAGGCTAATTAGTAGTCAATTACAGGCCCCTTTAGCCTGACAATGAAGCTCTGTACTCCATAACACTAAATCTAGGGAAAAGACAAGAAGGGTGCTTAGCAGCACCTTAACAAACTTCTTTATAAGGCATGAACTTTTATTAGCAATAGCAATAATAATAAGAATTAGATTTATATTCTACTTTAAGCTCTCTCTAAGAAGTCTACAGGCAGCCTATTGCCTTCAATGATCTGGGTCCTCATTTTACCGACCTGGGAAGGATGAAAGGCTGAGCCGCTCAGTTAATTGCAATTTACTTCACCAAATGCATACAATAGCCAAAGTTTAAATAAGATAAGGTAGAGTGAGAAGGAAAGAGAGGGGAAGACAAGAGTGTTATGCCAATTCATGTTGTACATGATAGAAATTACAGGTACCTTTTCAATTAACAATTATCAATTGGCAACTGTAATTTAACTCATAGCCACTTGGTGAAGTGGTTAAGGTATCAAGCTAGAAACTGGAAGGTTGTGAATTTTAATCCTGCTTTAGGCATGACCTTGGACTAGTCACCTGGAAGGAAACAATGGCAAACCAATTCTAAAATCTTGCCAAGATTTTTGCAGTTAATTGTCCAGGCAATCACCACGAGTCAACACTGACTCAAGGGCACAACCTCCAAAAATGTACTTTATATTTTGTCATATATAACATCCATCTGCACAACAAAACCTATCTTTCCCTCCCTCTCTCCCCTCATTCCAATTTAAATATACAGGTGAAACTTGAAAAATTAGAATATTGTGCAAAAGTTCATTGATTTCAGTAATGCAACTTAAAAGGTGAAACTAATATATGGGATAGACTCATTACATGCAAAGCAAGATAGTTCAAGCCGTGATGTGTCATAATTGAGATGATTATGGCTTACAGCTCATGAAAACCCCAAATCCACAATCTCAGAAAATTAGAATATTGTGAAAAGGTTCAATATTCTAGGCTCAAAGTATCCCACTCTAATCAGCCAATTAAGCCATAACACCTGCAAAGAGTTCCTGAGCCTTTAAATGGTCTCTCAGTCTGGTTCAGTAGGAATCACAATCATGGGAAAGACTGCTGACCTGACAGTTGTGCAGAAAACCATCATTGACACCCTCCATAAGGAGGGAAAGCCTCAAAAGGTAATTGCAAAAGAAGTTAGATGTTCCCAAAGTGCTGTATCAAAGCACATTAATAGAAAGTTATGTGGAAGGGAAATGTGTGGAAGAAAAAGGTGTTTCATAGTCACCAAATAGTTCCCATTGGCTGACTTGTTGCCATATCTATTTCAGTCATGAATACACTGGCATGATGCTCAAGTACAATCTGTTTGTTTGTCATTTAAACCCATTGTTCTATATCTTCTGGAAAAAGAACTTTGAACAAATCTGTGCCATTGCCACATGACAAACTTTTAGGCACACAGGAAAATTTCCATCTTTTGTTTTCTACTCTATCAATTATTTATAGCTTTCTCCTATGCTTTTCTTTCAAGGTCCTTATTGTATTGTTTTCTTTCCTCCAGAAACACTCCAATTTTATTTTATTTTTATTTTATTTGGTTTGTCAATTGCGTACAAGATAATAGGTATAAGTAAAAACATAGTTATGAATACATGGATACATATAAGAAAAATAAAAGAAACAATAGGACAGGGACGGTAGGCACATTGGTGCACTTATGTACGTCTCCTACAGACCTCTTAGGAAAGGGGTGAGGTCAATAGTAGACAGTCTAAGGTTAACGTTTTTGGGGTTTGGAGAAGAAACCACAGAGTCAGGTAGAGTATTCCAGACATTGACCATTCTGATGCTGAAGTCGTATTTCTTGCAATCAAGTTTGGTGCAATTAACCTTGAGTTTGTATCCATTGTTTGCTCTTGCGTTGTTATAATTGAAGCTGAAGTATTCATTGACAGGTAAGTCATTGCAATGTATGATTTTTATATACCATACTTAGATCATACTGAAGATGGCGTAATTCAAGGTTTTCTAGGTCTAGAATTTCAAGTCTGGTGGCATAAGGTATTCTTCAACGAGTAGAGGAGTGGAGAACTCTTCTTGTGAAATATTTCTGGATTTTCTCAACTGTGCTAATATCAGATACATAATGTGGGCTCCAGATTGGTGAGCTGTATTCAAGTATTGGTCTAGCAAATGTTTTGTATGCTCTTGTTATTAGTGTAATATTAACAGAAAAAAAGCTATGTAAGATTAGGGTAACAACTCTTAACGCCTTTTTGGCTATGTAGTTACAGTGGGCTCTAGCACTTAGATCATTAGAGATAAGTACTCCAAGATCCTTGACAGAGTTTGGATCATCAACAAGGTCTTGACTATTCAGCCTGTATTTTATTTTCTGATTTTTTTTGCCAATATGTAAGACAGTGCATTTATTTGTTGAGATTTGAAGTTGCCATTTGTTTGACCATTCTGATACATAGTCGAGGTCTTTTTGAAGGGTAGCAATATTTTCTGTGGTGTTGAATAGCTTTACATCATCAGCGAAGAGAATGCAGTTGCTTTTAATATGATCACAAAGGTCATTTATGTAAAGTATGAAGAGAGTTGGTCCTAGAACACTGCCTTGGGGGACACCACTGTTGACAGGTACAGAATTTGATAGGATGCTCCCAATTTTGATCATTTCTTGTCTGTTTGACAGGAATGCTTCTATCCAGTTATGCAGGTGTCCAGAGATACCATAAGATTTTAGTTTTAGGAGTAGTTTGTTGTGTACCACTGAATCAAAGGCTTTACAGAAGTCTATGTAGATTGCGTCTATTGCTTTGCCCTGATCGAGTTGTGTAGTCCATATGTTTTTGCAGTGTAAGAGTTGCAGATTACAGGATAGTTTTTTCCTAAAACCGAATTGTTTATTAGAGAGTAGGTTGTTTGTCTCTAAGTGGAGGATAATGGATTGGTTAATAATTGATTCCATGACTTTACAGGTGACGCAGCATAAAGAGATTGGTCTGTAATTTTCAACTAGGCTGGGGTCTCCCTTTTTGAAGATGGGGATGACTGTGGCTTGTGACCATAGTTTTGGCAAGGAGCTGGTCCTGAAAGATTTTTCAAAGATTATGGTTAAAGGTTCGGCTATGGCAGTGGATAGCTTTTTAAAGAAGTAGGCACATATTCCGTCCGGTCCAATAGATAGAGATGGTTTTAGATTACGTAGTGCTTTTTCATCATTGTCTACTGTAAAATCGATATGTATTAGATCATTGTAGTTGTCCGTGGTTTGACTTGGAAATACTGGGCATGATCCATTGCTGTTTACAAATATTGAGCCAAAGAATGTGTTAAAGAGGTTGGCTTTAATAGTGTCATTGTTGCAGTCTTTACCATTAGGTCCTTTCAGGGGTGGGATGGACCTTGAGTCTGTTAGTTTGTTGTTTATAAAATTGTAGAAAATGCGGGTGGAACTGGTGCGTAGAAGGTTTTCTGCTTGTTTAATGTGATAATTGGTGCATTCAATCTTTATCTGGTGGCATAAATTTTTGTATTGGCTTTTGAAGTTGGCAACGTGACCAGATTTGTTTTTCCGCCAAAGTGATCTCTTTTTGGATTGAAGCTTCCTTATTGTTATGGGTAATCTGTTTTTTCTGTTTTTTGGAGTTGTTATTGGTACATATGGTTTGATGACTCTGTTGACTTCAAGTAAAAATATGTTGTAATGGTCTTCTACAGTATTGCATCCAGTGAATAGAGATTGCCAATCAAGGGATGAGAGATCATTGTCTATAAGACCAGAGTTGCCTTTTTTGAAGTTATAATTGGGGATCCCATCGTTGTGTTGATTTTTGTGTGGATGTATGTTGAGACAAAAGTCAATCATGCTGTGGTCACTGTTGGAAAAGGATTCTTTAATTTGTATTCCGTAAAGTGAATTAAAACTATTGCAGAAGATGAGATCGAGGCAGTTGTTAAGTCTAGTATTGTTGGTTAGTAGTTGTTCCAGTCCCAGGTTTGTTACAGCATTGTAGAAGGTTGCATGTGTGGGTTCAGTTTTACATTCGTTTAGGGTCCAGTTAATGTGAGGTAGATTGAAGTCACCAAGAAAGATAAAAGCGTGTGGGCAGGATGTTGCCCATGTTAGTAGTGAATTTAGCTTGTTTACAGGTTCGATGTCATAATCAGGGGCTCAGTAACATAGTAAGAATCCAAATGTGATATTTAAGGACAGTTCACAGATGATAGTCTCAGGAAGAGCAAGCTCTTGGGTAATTTGGATGTTTTTTTAGATGTAAGGACTTTTTATAGAAGATAGCAACACCACTTCCTCTATGGATTTCACGATATGATCGGTAAACATGATAGTCTCTTACTGAGATAATGGAGTCAGGGAGGGATGCATTGAGCCATGTTTCACAGACAAATATGATGTCAAATTTAGCCATATTTGGTAAGAGGAGAAATTCAGGTATTTTATTTACAAGGCTTCTTGCATTGAGTAGCTTGCATTTAAGGCCAGTTGTAGTTGGAATTGAGGTAGTTAGGGGCATGCGTGCGTAGTTTTGAGTGATGTCAAACAATTTGAGTGATGTCAAACAATTTCTTAAAATTTAGTAACCCAGTCTTAGGTTCACATTGATACTCTGGCTTTTCACCACAGAATATAGAACAATGACATTTTACTTCTGTTCATGCTTTTTCTTTTGCAGATGAATCTGCTTTTTTTGCAGTTTTATCATACTATTGGCTCATGCCTAGTTCATGATCTATTGAAACACCCAGATCATTTTCACAAACAGTGTTGCTTAATATAGATAGTTATAGATGTTTCCTACCCAAATAAAATAGATTGCACATACTAAAATTCATCTTGCTAGTTTCAGTCCATTCTAGCTTGTCAAGATCCTTCTGAATATTGATTATATCTCCTAAAGAGTTTGCTATGGTCTGTCTGTCTGTCTGTCTGTCCATCTGTCGGTCTATTCATCCATCCATCCATCTATCATCTATCATCTTTATTTATATCCCATCTTTATTATTTGTACAAATAACACAATTTCTACCTTCTGTCCCCTCCCCCCCAAATTTTATGTGAGATGGTTTGGTCTGAGGGCTAGTGACAAGCCCAAGCTGGCTTTCATGGCTGAGGGCTTGAATGGACTCCTACTTTCTAGCCTGGTGTCTTAATCATTAGACCAATCTTAGTTTTTAGTTTTATCATCACTAAACTGGCTCCAGCAACAGCTTAGCATTGACTGGTTTTTTGTTTTTAGAAAAAATAATTTAAAGCCTACTCAAGAAAAAATAATAAAACTTAGAAAAATAAGTCCAGCCAAGAATGCTTGAAGACCTTTGATAGAGACACTGTACTGTTATTATAAGTGAAGAGATGGAAGATTCTTTCAGATGATGTTTAACTTTCTGCAAGATGTATTCATGTCTATTAAGTGGACTGGTATAGGGAGAATAAAGTCATCAAGGTTTTTTTCACCATGGATATTTATTACCTTTAATATTGGAAGCAGTAAGTTTCTGTACATCAGTATCTGGAATATATGAGGAGATAAGAAATATCATTCATACTCTATTATAGATTCCTACAGAATTGTGTTTTCACCACTATTCAGCATTTGAAAATACATTGGACTGATCACAAAAGTTGTTAGAAAAAAGTAGTAAACTAATAATCATCCGTTTTGCATTCATCAAATGTAGAATGTTTACTAGAAAATGATGGAAAGTGAACTCCATTTTATTTTTCTTCTAAAGCAATCCCTGCAGACGTAACATAATCTGATCTCTAATAATATTTTTAGACTTGATTTGTTTTAAAATGATTACTCATATTCTTTTTCTTTTGATACTGGTTCAGAATGTCACATCTTGAATTATTTAGCAAAAACTCAGATACTGAACAGCTGTTCATTGTTTTTTGGCCTGCAGCATTTGCACAGCAGCAGCCTAAAGACTACAGATTTTGGCAGCTATAAACTGTGTACAGCTGAACTGTATTTGCAATTAATTATGTAGGTAGAAAAATTGTATCTGCTTGTTTTCATTTCACATTATCCTTTTACTAGTGCATCTTATTACAATAATCAGGAAAAGCTTCATGAAATCTAAAAAAATTAGTAAAGTGTTTTCAAAACAAGCTTTAAGATAAAAATATATACTGGTTATCCAACAGAAAAGTTATAAAACAAAAATCAATTTCATCTTATGAATATATATGTAAAAAAATCAGGATAAATCACACAATTGTATAATCTTCTTTCTTTATTATTTTTTAATTTTGTATATTATATATAACTCTGGAACGCTTCAAGCAATTTCAACCAAACTTGGTACACAGATGACTTACCCTCTGGAAACAATACTGTGGAGGGTAAGACACCCCAACACCCCTCAGGGGTGTGTGCCTTAAAATGACTTCTACTATATAGCACTGTGGATTCGCCATGGTAACAGCTTCACAGTAGTCCACAAGGGGGCTCTCTTTTGTGGAGGAATAGAAGAAGTGTGCTGCATGAAAGACAGTACAACAACGTGAGTCCTGACTACAGGATTTTCCTGTATAATACCGGATTGGAATAAATAAATACCTGGGCAATGCCGGGTTATTGGTTAGTAATATATTGTATATAATTCAAAAGGGAGTGTAATCCATCCTGTTACATTTGGAATCTAACACATTCTTTTTACTCATTAATGATGAGTAAAAAGATTCATTTTATTCAGCTTTTTCTTTCCTTCATGTCCTTTTTTTTACTTATACCTATCAGAAGGTCTGTGTGTTATGTATTACAAGCATAGGTTACCACTGTAATCTGTTGCTTAGATGTGAAGGGCCAAATATTAGGCCAAATAGACCTAACAAAGTCATCTTTTTGCATATAGATGCTACATTCTTGGAAAGATTTGAAGGCAACTAAATTTTGCTCTATTTCTGATCAACTCTTCCAAGATTCTAAGGCTATATAAGCTGATAAAAATCAATTCAAATGAAATGAAATGAATATATAAAATACCTGGTATATGTTAACCTGTTTTAATCCTACTCTTAATTGAAAGCAAGTACCATTGAACCTAGTGGAATCTATAGATTTTCTATACAAAGAAATAGATTAATACATTTATACAAGTTTTTTTATTTATTCTACTTATAGTCATCAATACATAAACAGTGTGGCACCTAATCATACACACACACACACACAAATATATACACAAATATATATACACAAACATATATATTTGTTTTCGTAGATTTTCACGGGAACATATATGTAGGTCTAGGTGTAATCTTATACGGGAAAAGACCCAAACACACCTAGACCCACACACACACACACACACACACATACGCACACATCTCTTTTGGCGAGCAGTGTGGTTCCAGGTTTTTACATTTCAATACAAACATGACCATCGTTAAATATCGATCTTTCTTGTTAAAATTCCTATCGCATTATTACTTACTCTATTTTCTTTTAAATATCCCCAAATATTATATTCATTAAACCTATTTTATCAAATTTCAGTCCATAGCTTAATTTATTTCATTTTTCTTAAAATATTCTCATGTTATGTTTTACAATATTATCTAGGATTCTTATTTCTTTTCTATATTCATTACACATATTACTTTTATATGTCACATTTGCAATTTTATCACATATTATTTCATTTATTATTCAATAATTCCATCCTTATTCTATTATTTAAAAAATTGTCCCCCTTGTTTGTCAATTCGAGCTTGCCACCTATTTACTTTATGTTTTCCCTCCATTTATTCCCTTTAATTCATTATAGTTACCTCATTCTACATTAATAACAATATTCTTCCGTCTACTACATATCACATATACATATATTTTAGATCAGATTCCGCATGGTATTCTTTCTCAATCACCATATAAATCATTTATATTTTACAAAAATATTAATCTGTTCAATTAATTATAAAAATATTTCCCTCAATTCCTTATTCTTATATATCACAGCACATTACCTCACAGAATCTTCTTCCCTATTATTCTTTTACCCATTGTCTCTCATCCTAACTATGTAATTTCTTTTCATTCTTGTTTGCTTTCTACTTCTCTTTCTTTTCTGGTCCTTTCTCTTAATTCCCATTTTTCCCATTATTGTTTCTCTCCATTTCTCATTCCAATCATTTTTTTATTCCCCTCCCTCTCTCAACCTTTCTTCCGTAATTCCCTCTTCTGCTTTTTCCCTTTCCTTTGTTTAACTTTCCGAACCATCCCCCCCTTTCGCATCAAACCACAATTTTTTAACTAATTTTTTCCCCCCTGTTTAAATGGTTGTTGTTCCACTTGATCTTCAAGACTGGTTTCCTCTTTGTTTAACTCCTCCCCCCTCTGGTTCTCTTTGTTCTTCTTCAATCTGAATAATCATTTCTAGTTTTTGTAATGTATTGCTACACATTTCCAAGCTTACTTTCATTATTTCTTTCATATCTAGATCCAGTCTCATTTCCGTAAATAATTCTCCCATTTTGTATGCTGCACCTTCCCCCGCTTTCTTAATCATTGTAACCAATCCAAATGTCCAGTAAGTTGTTCAACCAGAGTCTTTTATATTTAATTTCAACAATCAATGTCCATAAATATTTGTTTCCAGGTTCCTTCTATTAGTTTCTTTTCCAACTTTTTCCCAAAATCACTGGGTAGTTCCAAAGCAATTTCTTGAACTATCTTTCTCCTTGTAATATTGTAGTATTTCAGTTTTTAGGGTTTTTATTTTATTAGGATGGAGTTCCTCTTCTTTTCTTTTAAGTTCCAAGTCAATTTTAAAAGGACCAGACACTTTTCAAAAAGTCACTGAAATTTTTCCTGTACCATTAGGTGGTGCTCTCAATTCTGTTTCCATGTTCCACCCTTTTTTCACTTCTACCTCTTTTTTATAAAACTTTTGTTAATTTTGCTAATTCCAATTATTAGCTATTATTTCTTTTCAACACATTCTATTCCAACATTTACTTATGCCTATTTAGTGCCAAAAGTCCAATAATTATCCAACTTAAATTCCAAGCCTTTTGTTTTCAAATATTTTCCTCTAGATTTTCACCTCCAAATTAATTCTTTCAATATTCAAAGCCAATTTTATAAGTTCCAGTTTCCTTCTTTCTCTCTCTGGTCACCACTTCAATACACTTTGACAAAATAGTTCTTTATTCCTTAATTTTGCGGTACCTTAATATCTTTATGTTTAGCCTGGTTCACACTCTGCTCGCAGCTTTACTTCTCCAGCACATTCTTAGTTTCCCGGTCTTTGTGATGGCCATTTTGACCACCGCTGCAACTTGTCTTTGGAGGGGGTTTATCCTGTCAGGGAAGGGAGATGTGGCTTCCCTCGACCCTCTAAACAATTCTCCCTTTCTTCACCACCCCTCCAGGGTGGTTCTGGTCTCAATTGAGACCCTCCAATAAGTGATCTCGGAGAGAAACTGTGTATGATCATGGATTCCACTCAAACTACAATGGAAGAGCAACTGGAAGTCCTGAAATGAATTAATACATTTGATAACAATGAAAAAAACCAATGCAAGATAAATGCATGTGGTCATGAAAGAGCTTGAGGTGAAAAATAGGAGTCTAATCAATTTAATTGGGAAGAAGCCACTGGAAGTAATAATAGCAGTGATTGTTGGGACAGGGATGTCAAACTTGCATTGTGGCATCACATGACGTATCATGACTTTCCCCCCCCTTCACTAAACAGAGTGTGAGCATGGCCAGTGCATGATGCATCCGGCCTGCAAGTTTGACAGCCGTGTTGTAGGGTGTAATAATAGAATCTTGAAAGCCTGACTGAGTTTCTCTGTCTTTCTTAAGAGAATCAAAATTGAGTAGTGTTGGGCTTGTTTCTCAGTGTCTCATCTTTATCACAGGTGTCCTGAGGTTTATTGAATTTCTATTGCATTCATTCAGGGTTCAAGGTTACCTCTGGATTTCTCTATAATAGAAATGTTCTGTACTACAGTCTGCATATTTAACAAATCTAATGTGTTATTGTTCAACTGCTGTTTTCCCAGAACCCTTAGTTTACCAGTTTCTATCCAACCATCACATATCCTATAAAGATTGTGGACAATCAGAAATCAGCATTATCTGATCTAGTTTGGCATTGTTTTTAATCATAGTAAATAATAGGTTGCAGAGAAAAACTAAAGCATGCATCCCATAGGTAGATATCTTATGACTAAACTTTTTTGACTATCTCAGTTTAAGACTGTATTATGTAATATAAAAAGAAAGCTGAGAGATAGTGAAATTGCTTTGTATCTTCTGCATATTAAGGTCTGGGATTAAATTTTACTCAGAAATCACTGGCATTGCTTTTCCATATTGCCAGATACCATATTTAATCCACATAATCCACTCAATAATTCTACATTAATATGGGAAAACTCTACTTATGTACCAGATACACTGCATGTGACTTTCATCTAATCCAATAATGTCTTTCCAGGAACCTTGACCTTCATAGAGAAATAATTTTTTCCTTTTCTATTAGCAGGTAACATCTAGAACTGTGCTTGCTTTTAAGCACAAAACAATTTAAATTGTAAGTTTTAAACATATGGGATATGAATATACCACCTCTTTGAAATAGTTAATTTTCTTTTAGGTTTCTGCATGAGCTTGAAAAAAAGGTGTCGTAATAAAATATGGCTGTTAATGATAGAACACATTGAAAAGACATTTTTAAAAGTTTTCATGAAAATCTTGGAAATGCAAGGGTTTAGATATTCTTGTGAATATTCTTCAAAGCATGATTAGCCTGAAAATAGTTTTTCTATGTGCTTTAGTTATCCACAAGGAAAAATGTTTTATAGACATTTGCTACTAAAATATTTTGAGAGAGAACTACTTCATCTATGAGAATTTTGAACTCTCAGTAGCCTCTTTGAATAATTTTAAATCTTTCCTTTTCCCACATTGAATAAAGCTTCTATTGATATCAGTAGATAACTCATTTAACCCTAATATCCGTGCACTACAATTTTGGCAAGGAAGAAATGCATTTTTCATTATATTTGTTAATTGTAAATATAATTATGTATAAATGAATTAGTGTGGTTATATTAATCTGGATGTGCATAATCACACTGGGGACACATGCCAGCAATTGAGTTCTAGCCAAATGTAGATGTGTCTCCCATTGTTAAGTGTGACCTCCAATAAGCTTTTTCTAATGTAGCCTGATCTTTTGGGTGAAGTAGGAGCAAATCTAATGTAAGTTTGTTACAGGATTATAGTTAGGGGCCCTCTGTTAGAAAATTTGTATTCTCCACTGACCCGGAGGGAGAATCCAGGATGGGTAGTCTCTAGTCTCCTAGCTCTGCAGACCAAGTTGAAAAACTGAGGACATACCCCCTGGTAATGGTCCCCAGTTCTTCACTCAGTCTCAGCATGTTCAGACCACCCTTTAAGGCCTCTGAATAGTTAGGATTGTAGAAGAATATTCACCCCATGGATTAAGCTTATTTTCGCAGAGAGGCTTAGATCAAGTTTGACAGCTAGCCGGCTTGATGGTTTAGCACTTTCCTTTTTTTTGCGCCTTTTTTCTGGTTCGCGTTCTTTTGCTTGTTATTTTAATTTTTTGACTTTCCTTGCTGGTGGACTGGTTTTTTTTTCCTGTTTTGTGCCAAAACTTGAGTGGAGGTGACCCTGAGAGCCCATGTGGCCCGGGCTGGGGCGGGAGTCAGCGTCTTATTTAACTCGCCTTCTCCTGATCCACTTTCCCTTGCTTGGGACGAGCCACAGTTGCCGCTAAGCGCCTCTGTCCCTTTTCGGTGGCAGCAGCCATTTATTTTGTTTGGGGACAATCTTGCAGTTCGTCTCCAGGATTGTCCCTTGGGGGGATTCTGGACATCGGGATTAAGTCCTGACCCCACCATCCAGTCCCCAGAGCACTGTGGCAGTTGCGAGACACTTGAGTCTGCCTGATAATTGTGGTGTAGCCAGCGCCAGGCTTGCAAGCCTCTAACCTGTCAGGGCTTGCTGCAATTCAAAGAGACAGCCATTTTTTTCAACTCTTTTTCCCTGACTCGGCTTTTGAATTGCGGAGCTGGGCTGAGCTCACCACTTTGGGTCGCACTAGCCTCCTGAAGTGGTGGACAGCTACTGTGGCTGTAGCTGAAAGCTTAGATTTAACATTTTTTAAAACTTCTTTTTCTCTTTCTCTACCCCTGTCAAGTGACAGTTATGTTTGGCGGGCTCAAAGATGGCCACCAAGGTAGCTGATCAAGAATTGTCAGTTCCTCAGCAGGATAGAGAGGAGGCTGTAAAGGGATCTCCTAAGCCCAGGTCTGCTGGTCTGGAGGCAGCAGCTAGGATTAGAGCCAGGGCTCTAGCCCCTAAGAGACCCACTCGGGCTGAGGATAGACAGGCCAGACATAGACAAAAAGCAATAGATAAACAGTTTGACAGCGCAGTAAGAGATTCCAGGATGGCTGAATGCAGAGCCACTTCTCAAACTTTGCCTCCTCAAGATGACAGGCAGCCAGACCAACTGGCAGATAGTCAGTATATGACTGCTTGGTCTCCTGGGGGCTCAAGTACCCAGGATTTGCAGGGAAACCTCCAAATCAGGGCTGAGACCTATCACAATTTTTCTGAGCCACCTCAGGTGATCTTGATGGCGGCACCTACAGACCAAGTTTCTAGCGGAGCCAGACCTGTGCCTGCAGCCACCTTTACACCTACAGCAGCTGGCTTACGACCTGAGGAGACCCAGATGCAAGAAATGCCATCCTTCATGAGAGCCTGGATCTTCCAAACAATGAGACAGGAATTGCAGGCAGAGGTCAACCAGCTGCACCAGCTGTCTTATTTGGAAACTAACAGAGGAGTCCTGCAGGGGCAGGGGCAGGCTTCTGCAGAACAGCCAATCCACTTCAGGGAGCACTCATCTGCCTGTTCAGAAAGCAGCCAAATTTATGGCTCCGAGAGGGACCTCCTTCCAGAAAGGGATTTTTCTGATGAGGAGTTGGAGGTAGCAGGTCCCCGCTCCTTTAAGGGCCTTTTCCAGCCGGCTCTCTTCAAGACTCTGCTGGTTAAGGCCAAGAGCACGGCTCATCTCAAAAAGGACACGGTCACTCAGGACCTTCCCATGGAGGGAGAGGATCAGGAGGATTTCATGTTCACTGAGAAAGCATCTGTGGTGGATGCTGAACCTGTGCCCCGGATGTTTCTGAATCTGATCAAAAAGCAGTGGGATGTACACTGGCCCCAGTGGGTCTGAGTCTACCTTATTTAATGTGGACAAAGACCTTTTGGACATTATGGAAGTGCCAAAGGTAGATGGACCAGTGGTAGCCCTAGCTTCCTCATCTGTCATCCCACCTGATGCAGAGGATGTTTTAAAGACAGAGGACCAGAAGGAGGAGAGGGTCTCCGGAGGGCTCATCAAGCTGACTCCTGGGCCATCAGAGCATTGACGACCGCATCTTCTTTTACTCATGCCTCTTTGCGGTGGCTGAGGGCAGAATCCCACCTGAGGATCTCAGGGTGCATCATGACCTGAATAAGATTATAGCTGCAGCTCAATTGACTGCTGATGCCACCCTCACATCAGCCAAATTTTCTTCCAGAGCCATGGCCTCTTCCATAACAGCACGCAGGCTTCTTTGGCTAAGAAATTGGCAGATGGACGTCAGAACCAAATGGAAGCTGGTGTCGGCTCCCTTTAAGGGAGAGGCTTTTGGGGGAAGACTTGGATCCCTTTTTGATGGAAACCAGGGACAAGCAAAAGATCCTGCCCTCCCAGGGGAGGCGCTTTGATTACAGGTCTCATCTCTACTTCAGGAAGCCCTCCTTTAAACGGGAAAGATGGGGCAGGCTTTCCCCATCAAAGTAGGTCCTTTTTCCAGAGATCCTCATCTCAGGCCAATAGACAGGCCTTTGCCGCCAGAGGGCATCAGAAGCAAAAGGGCAGAAGGTCCTTTAGGGGTTCCAACAGACCCTTTAGGTGCAACAAGTGATGCCCGAGCCTCGTCTCCCACAGGGGGCTGTCTGGGACTGTTCTGGCAGAGGTGGGAACAGACCACGATGGATGTTTGGATCCTGTCAACCTTATGGTCAGGTCTTTCTCTAGAGTTTCTCTCCTCCCCCCCCCCCCAAGAGCCTTTGTGTGCTGCCCCATCTCCAGGGACTCCTCAAGGAGGGATCTCATGGAATCGGCAATCCACCATCTGCTGGACATTCGGGCCATCCAGCTGGTTCTGGTGGACCAGGAGAGACAGGGTTTCCATTCAATGTTGTTTGTGATTCCAAAGGCCTCAGGGGGCTGGGGGGTGGCAAGCAATCCTCAACCTGAAAGGGCTGAACAGACATCCAATCAACCAAAGGTTCAAGATGCACTCCCTCCACTCCATTCTAGAGGGACTGCGGGAGGGAGATTTTTTGGCCTCAGTAGACTTGATGGAGGCCTACCTCCATGTGCCCATACACCCCAACCACTGTCAGTTCCTGAGGTTTTGTTATGGTGGCCACCATTTTCAATACAGGGCTCTCCCGTTCAGCCTGTCATCAGTCCCTCGGACTTTTACCAAGCTCTTGGCAGCGGTAGCACCTCACCTCAGAGCCTTACCCAGAAGGATCCAATGCTATTTGGATGACATCCTGATAGCATCCTCTTCCAGACCCCAGGGGGAGGAGTATCTGATGTCGACAATCAGGATTCTTCGAGAGCACGGGTTCTCAATAAACCTGGACAAATGCCACCTAGTACCATTGACTCAGCTCTTGCATTTGAGGGCTATTATAGACACCTTGGCCGGACAGGTTTTTCTCTCACAGGAGCATCGAGACAGTATCAGGGAAGTCATGTCGCTGATCCTGTCTTCCAGAGAGGCGCCTATAATCTTGCTGTCTCAACTTCCTGGCAAAATGATATCGTGCATCGGGATTGTCCCGTGGGCCCGCTTCCACACCTGAACCCTTCAGTGGTTTCTGCTCCCTTACCAGAGGGCAAGCAGGGGCGACTCTCCAAGGAAGGTTCACATCCCCTTGCCAGTTCTTCATTCCCTCCATTGGTGGCAGTCCCGAGCCATGGATAAGGGATGCTTGTACAGGGAACCCCAGAGGATTACCATCACCACCGATGGCAGTCTCTATGGTTGGGGGGGCACTTGGGAGTCCAGGTCATCCAGGGGAGGTGGTCATGAGAGGAGCTTGGCCACAACATAAATTGGCTAGAGCTCAGGGCTGCCTGCTTAGTGCTCAAGGATCTAAGGCAGGAGGTGGTGGGTAGACATGTGCTTCTCCTCACGGACAATGTGGCTACCATGGCCCACATAAACCAGCAGGGGGCACACGCTTCAGATCTCTAATGCAGGAGGCAACTCAATTGTGCAGGTGGGCGGAGAGAAACCTGCTGTCCCTACAAGCAGAACATATTTTGGGAGTATCCAACGTGCAGGCAGACTGGTTGAGCAGTGCCACGGTCAACCAGTCAGAATGGTGACTGCATCCCAGTCTATTCCAGGAGATGACAGAAGCTTCAGCAGACTGATTCTGGATCTCTTTGCATTGCCAGAGAACATGCAGCTCCTGAGGTTCTTCATTCGATTCCCTGCCTGGGGAGCAGAAGAGGTCAACGCTCTCTGGTGCAGGTGGCCCCAGGGACTATTGTATGCCTTCCCCCCTTCCCCTGATTCCAGGGGCAATCAGGAAAGTACTGATAAAAAGGGCGGAAGTTCTGTTGGTAGCCCCTTACTGGCCCAGGTGTCCTTGGTTCACCTACCTGGTGGGCCTGTGAGTTGCCAGACCTTGGAGAATTCCCCTGCACAAGCTCTCCCTCAGCCAGGGCCCGATTGAGTACCCAGATCCAGCCTGGTTTCAGTTGACCATCTGGCGCTTGAGCAGGGGATCCTGAAACGGGAGAAGTTTTCCACAAAGGTCATTCAGACCATCCAGGTGGCCAGAAGACCTTCCACGACCAGGATATATAATGCAATGTGGAAGATTTTCTGCAGTTGGTGCGCTAGTCAGCAACTGGAACCCACTGTTGTTTCTGTTGCAAAGGTATTAGAGTTCCTGCAGGATGGGTTGGATAGAGGTCTCGCCCACAATACCTTGAAGAGACAGGTGGCTTCCTGGCCTTGGTGATTTTGGTCAAGGGCTCTTCTACTCTGGCCCAACACCCTAGGGTGAAAGCCTTCCTTAGGAGACCCACGAATTTGAGGCCACCAGTGGTCCACCGCTACCCCACCTGGGATTTGCCTAAGGTCCTGCAGGCACTGACATCTCCCCCATTTGAACCCTTGCGTAAAGTCAGCCTTCACCTTCTCACGTGCAAGGTGTCATTCTTGGTGGCCATTATTTCAGCCAGACATATCTCGGAGTTGACGGCCTTATCCATCAAAAAGAACCTGTGCGGGTGGTTCTGCGGTTGGACCCTACTTTCTGCCCAGGATGAACTCCTTATTCCATCATTCACAGGAATTGATTTTGCCTGACTTCTGTCCAGGGCATTCCCATGCACTGGAGAGAAAATGGGACACCTTGGATGTTAGGAGGGCCCTCTGTATATACATCAAAAGGACCTCCTCTTTTAGGAGGACTGAAGCGTTGTTCATTTCCTTTCAGCCGTCAACTTTGGGTCGCTGGCTTAGAGCCTGAATTGCGAAGGCCTATGAATTACTGGCTCTTCCTGTGCCCAGGAGAATCTCTGCGCACTCAACCAGGAGTGCAGCGACCACTGCAGCCTGGGCAATTCAGGCTTCAGTTCTGGACTTTTATAGAGCTGTGACTTGGTCATCTGCGACCCCATTCATAAGACATTATAAAATTGACTCCTTTGCCTTAGCAGAGGTGTCCTTTGGAAGATGAGTCCTGCATGGCGTTCTTGTAGAAGTGGGGACCTCTGACCAATCCAGTTCCCTCCCATAGGACAGCCATCAGCCAGCTTTGGTATTCTCCCTTCGGCTCAGTTGAACACTTCTTCTCAGGGAGCTGAAGGGAGAATCCAGTCCCACCCTATATTCTGTCTGGTTGGAGTAGAGAGAAAATGTTTTTTCTCACAGTATCAAATAGGCTATCTGTTAGAGGATGAGGAGCAGCTGGATTCGCTTCGACGTCATTCAGAACTGGGGACTGTTACCAGGGGGTGTGTCCTCAGTTTTTCAACCCAGTCTGCAGAGCGATGAGACTAGAGACCTGTCCTGGATTCTCCCTTCGGCTCCCCGAGAAGAAGCATTCAGGTAGGACCAATGCCCCATTTCTGTAGCAATATAGTGGTCCTTTACATACAGTACAATTTCACCTCCTCTTTTATGGGGTCTGGTTTTTTGGAACAGTTTGTATCCTTCTATTAGTATGTTCCAATCATGGATTTCATACAGGGTGGGATTCAAAAATCCCAACTGGTTCTCTGCCTGGTTGCTGGGTGGGCATGGCATACCAGAACTTCCAGGAGGGGTGTTTTTTGCCTTTTCCAGAGTCCAGAGGCTTCCCTTGGGCCTCTGGGAGGGTGAAAATGGCCTCCCCGGGCTCCAGAGGCCCTCCGGAAGCCAGAAACAAGCCCATTTCTTGACTTCTGGAACTTCTGGGTGGGGCGTTTTTTGACCTCCATAGCCTCCATGTGGACCCTGCATTTACCTGCATCCAAAACAGGCTGTATGGAGACTCCTGGGAGGGGCGGGGTGAGCGGGTCAGCCAGTTGGTTCAACTACCAGTTCGGCAAACCAGATGTAAATTTAACATCCAGTTCACCTGAACCAGCCCGAACCAGGTTTTGTCCCATCACATTTCTGTTATTCATATCTACCTTCATGTATTCATAGTTCGAGTTCACCCTGTTTGTTCCCCAGACTTTGTGCATTTGTATATAGGCACTTGAGATCTTTATGTCTGATGCTGGGTGTGCTTCCTATGTTTCTTATTTGGTGTTTGAGTTTGTCTTCCTTCCCATCCCTCTTTACTTCATTATTTGGCTTGCTTTCTAGGGTTTTTTTCTTGGAATTAAGTCCTGGAGTTCCTAAACATTGGTCACCCTCCCCCTCAATTTTAGTTTAAAGCCCTCTTGATAAGTTGAGCCAGTCGTTTTCCGAAAACATTCTTCCCGATCTTTGTGAGGTGCAACCCATCCCTTGCCAGAAGCCCATCATGGAGATAGTACAGATCATGGTCCAGGAATCCAAAGTTTCTTTGGTGCCACCAACCCTTTAGCCAGTGATTCACTTCTAGAATTCTTTGTTCTGTTACCAGATGTTGTCCGGATGCTGTTCGTTGGAAGTACAGATGAAAAAACTACTTGTGCATCTAAGTCCCTAACTTTCTTGCCTAGCTGTTCATAATCATTCAATATTGTTTTCAAGGTTTTTTTGATGCCATTCGTCCCTATATGTAGTAACAGAAAGGGGTAGTAGTCTGTGGGTTTTACAATTTGGTTAGGTTCTCAGCCATGTCTTTGATTTTAGCTCCAGGGAGACAACATACCTTTCTGGATAGACTGTCTGGTCTACAGATGGCAGGTTCTATTCTCTTGAGAATTGAATCTCCTATTATCAGCACTCACCTTTTTTTTCCTAAGGAGGTTTGGGGTATTTTTCTGTCTATCATAGAAGCATTTGATGGTGTTACTTTTTTAGGGACATTTGATGGTGCTTCTTTTCTTTTTTTTTTTAAAAAAAAAACTTTATTAGTTTTACTTTTTAAAAAACAACAACAACACAGCTACAAATTATATACAACAAAAAGACGAACAGGTCTTGGCATAGGCCAAGAGGGAAAGAGAGGAAAGCTTGAGAGAGGAAAGAGGGAAAGGGTTAGGGAGGGGAAGGGGGGGGAAAGTGGGGAACACAAAAGTAGAGAAAACAATTATAAAAAAACCATATTTTTGTGACTGTCTGTAAGGTCTTTTCTTCTTCCAAACTATCGTCAGCAGTGCTTTTCTTTATCTCTGCCTCGGAGGCCTCGGCCTTAGTTTTCTTAGAGGTGATCTATCTTTGATTAAGCCAAATGTACAAAGGATTCCAATTGCTATAATAGGTTGAAGATTCTTTATTTTTTAATGCTTGGGTTAGTTTGTCCATTTCGGCGCATTGTAAAATTTTCTGAATAACCATAAGTTCAGTGGGGATAGAGGGTAGTTTCCAGCACTGGGCAAATGCCAGTCTGGCCGCGGTTAAGATATGGATTGTGATATACTTCGATTTTTTGGATATTTGTTTATCAAAAATTCCTAGAAGAAAGGACTCTGGTTTGTACTCAATTTGTTCCATGGTTATTTCCTCTAGCCAGTGCCTAATTTTTTGCCAGTACTTCTGGGTTTCCTTGCATGACCACCACATGTGGAAGAAGGTACCTTCTATGTATTGACACTTCCAACACTTGGGGCTCGTGTTGGGTTGCATCTTCGCCAATCTCAAAGGGGGCAGGTGCCATCTATAAAACGTTTTATATAAGTTTTCTTTATAAGCTGCTGATTTCGTGATCTTAATGATCCTGTTCCAGATCTTTTCCCATTCTGCTAGGGTAATGCTCCTACCCACATTTCTGCTCCACGCAATCATATTTCCCTTGACAATTTCTTGTTCTAGTTCTGTTTCTAATAAATATTTGTAAAATTTAGATATATTTTTTTTACTTGGTCCTAGTAGAATTTTGTCTAGAGTCTGTAATTTATTGTAGATTCCAAATTCCTTAATGTCTTGTTTGTATTTACTATGAATTTGAAGGTACACCCACTGATCAATTATAAATCCTCGCTCTTGTAGTTCTTGTCGTGTTTTCAACTTTCCTTGTGGGTCTAATAAATTTTCGTACTTAATCATTTTGGTTATATCCAGATTATTAGGGTGTACTATCGCTTCCATTGGAGATAGCCAAATCGGTATTTTTAAATAAAGTTTTTTACGTACTTTTTTCCAATTAGTTAATAAAGAGTCCCTGATAAGATGCCTATGGAAATATGATTGCCTGGGTTTCCCAGATTCCCACAGAAAGGCATGCCATCCTTTCTGCATATCGTGGCCTTCTAATACTAGTGTTCTTTTGTTGGTTAGGTTTACCCAATCCTTTATCCATAGTAGGGTGGCTGCCGTATGATATATTTCCCAGTTTGGCAAGGCTAACCCTCCTCTGCTTTTCAGAACTTGTAGGGCTTTTACGTTAATCCTAGCTTTTTTCCCCTGCCAAATGAAATTCAATGTTATCTTGTTTAGTTCCATAAAAAAATTTTTATTTAATTTGATTGGAATTGTCTGGAATAAATATAGAAATTTTGGCAGAATATTCATCTTAATCAAAGCAATCCTGCCCAATAAGGAAAGTTGTAAATTGCTCCAGAAATCTAAGTCTTTCTTAGATTGTTGGAGAAGTTTGTCATAATTGTTTTCTTTTAACGATTTGCTTTGTGGAGTTAGCCAAATTCCTAAGTATTTAATTTTTTTTGTCACTTGTATTCCCATTGTTGTCTCTAGCTCTTTATTCTGGTCTCCTGTTAAATTTTTAGTCATTAATTTTGTTTTTCCCTGTTTATTTTAAATCCGACTTCTCCAAATCGTTCTAGTTCTTCTAATAAGTTGTGTCCTTTTCTATGGGCTCCTCCAGAAAAAAAACCAAATCATCAGCAAAAGCCTGTACTTTATATTCTTCTGATTTGATCCTCAAACCTCTAATTCTCAAATTTTGCCTAATGTACGTCAGAAGAGATTCTAGGGCGAATATGAAAAGCAGAGGGGAGAGAGAGCAACCCTGTCTTACCCCTTTTTCTATTTTTATCGGGCCAGTTTGTTCCCCATTTATTAGAATGTTTGCCTGTTGAGTGTGGTAAATTGTAGTGATGACATTTTCAAATCTGGTGCCAAGATTCATATTATATATTTTTTGAATTAAGAAATGCCAATTTAAATTATCGAATGCTTTTTCAGCATCCAAGAACATAAATGCAAACTGTTTTTCCGGGTGGGCTTCATAGTATTCTGAAATGTCTATCACTGTTCTTAAATTATTCTTAATTTGTCGAAATGGGAGAAATCCGTTTTGATCTTCATGGATATAAGTGTTTAAAACCTGTTTTAATCTATTGGCTATTATAGAAGAGAATAATTTGTAATCTGCATTCAGGAGCGAAATTGGTCTATAATTATTAATAAGTCTGTGGTCTAGGTCCTCCTTCGGGATCAGCGAAATTAAGGCTCCCCTCCACGAGTCCGGCATCTTGGCTGCTAAGAGTACCTCATTAAATACATCCAGCATCAGTGGTCCAATTTGTTCTATGATAATTTTGTAAAGTTCTACCGGTATCCCGTCAGGTCCTGGTGCTTTATTGTTACTTTGCTTCTCTATTGCTGACTTCAGTTCGGACCATGTTATATTTTGGTTTAATAATTCTATCTCTTCCTCTCCAATTGCTTTATCATTCGCTTCCTCCAGGTATTTCATTATTTTATCCTCAGAGACTTCTTCTTTTTTGTATAATTTCCCAAAGTAATTAAAAGTGATCTCTTTTTTCTTCTCTATCTCCTCCTGCATATTGCCCCCCTCGTCCATTAATTGGCGTATCAATCTTTTTTCTTTCGTTTTCTTAAGTTTGTGGGCTAACCATCTCCCTGGCTTGTTTGCATGCTCAAAGTAGATTTGTTTAGTCATTTTCAGACTAATCTCCAATTTTTCTTGTTCCAGTAAATTAAGTTTGTGTTTAGTTGTTATTAACTGGTTCTGTATTCTTTGGTTTTTGGGGTTCTTTTGTAATTGGGTTTCTAAATCCTTAATTTCTTGTTGTAGGTTACTTTGTTGGGCATACTTTCTTTTATTTCTCATAGCATTGTAAGAGATTGTTATTCCTCTTATAAATGCCTTTAATGTGTCCCATATATTTTGTTTCGAAGTTAGATCATTATTATTTTCCTTTAAGAAGAAGTTCAGTTCTTCTTTCAGTTTATTAGTATATTCTTCTTCTTTTATTAAATGAGTGTTAAAAGTCCATCTTTTCTTTGGTTTTCTTCTACCCCTCCAGGTTATTTGAATTGGGTTGTGGTCAGCCCAGTCATTTGGTAAGATTTCACTATCTTTGATTTCATTAATTAATTCACTGTTTATCCAAGCCATATCTATTCTTGTCCAAATTTTGTGTGGGTTAGAATAATAAGTAAACTGTTCTTTTTTGGGATTTAATTTTCTCCAGATATCTACCAGATTCATTTCATTCAACATATCCTTACATGGCCTAGAGAATTCTCTATTTCCTTTTTTGTTCTTACTCCTATTACTATGATCCTTCCGGTAGTCAGCAATAGAGTTAAAATCGCCAATCAGAATAATATTACCATTTTCAAATTCTGTTATTTTTTGATGGAGATGTTTAAAAAATTTACCTTGATCATCATTTGGGGCATAGATTACTACCAGTAAGAGTGTAATGCCATTAATCGAGATTTGTACCACCAGAGTTCTTCCTGCAGGGTCCGCCCAGATTAACTCCGCTTTTAAGTCATCTCTCACATAGATTGCAATACCTTTCTTTTTGTGTTTATCTGCTGGTGCTGTAAATAATTTTCCCAGTTTTGGACAATCTAGGAATTTCTCCTCACTTTTCCTAATGTGTGTTTCTTGTATGCAAATTATATCAACATTTTGTTTTATTAGTTTGGTTAGAATCCTTTTCCTTTTAGCTCTTGAATTTAGGCCGTTTATATTAATGGAAAGAATTTTCCTTCCTTCGTCCATTTACTTAAGTCTGCCTCGCTTTTTGTCTCGTAACTCTACGGCTCTCTTCTTGTGGTTGATATGGAGTTGTTTCTTCTCTTTCTCGTTGTAAGTTGTCTTTCCCTTGAATTTGGACAGATCTTTCTTCTTTTCTATGGTGCTTCTTTTCTATGTGCCTGCATGTTTTATTCTAATGAGAGTCCATGAAATTGATTGCTTAGCACCAGTGGGGCTGCATCAGACTGGGTTGGTTTGGACAGGGGTTTTGTACTAAGTGTGTGTTTTTTTCTATGAGTGACATGTTTCCATCTGTCTTCTTCTTCCTCTAAAGGGTCAATTCTTTTAGAAGTTGTTTGATCATTATTATGTTCGATTTGGGCTTATTCTTTTTGCAAGGTCTGGGGTTTCTCATTTTGTAGGTTGGGTTTCGGGGTGGTTAGCATTTCCTCTAGACCCTTTACTTTTTCTTCTAATAATTTGATTAGTTTACATTTGGTATATAGTTTGGGTGTTCTATGGGCATAAGTGTATACATGGGACATGTTCTGCAGATCACAATAGGATCAGTTTCTTCTTCCGTGAGTGGATTTTAAAAAATTGAAAGTGGAAGTGTAGAAGGTTTTATCACAGATTTTTAAAAAGGAAAATGTTCAATTTGGAATATATATATTCTAAAAGATCATTTAAGTTTCAAATTTGTGGGGGAAAGTGTGTCAGAGTTTGTAGCAATCCAGCCAGTACTGAAACAAATAATGCAGCAGAATTCCTTACATAGAAAAAACTTCTTTATATACAATAACATAAAAGATGATGCATGTATACAATACCCATGCAGCTCTTTCAACGTGGTAGAGAGAAGAAGAAATAGCAAGTACAAGAACAAGCACTAGAACTCACAAGCAAAGACAAAATGAACTCTTTTATACACTGAACAGTTAAGCTAAGCCACACCCAGGCTCCAAGCTGTCTTAGTTGCCAAACACTCCCCATTGGCTGACTTGTTGCCATGCCTATTCCAGTTCATGAATCCTTATACACTGACAAAGTGCAGCTAAAAGTTAAGGTTCTAGCAGTTAAAGAATGTCTGGTTTAATGATTTAAAGTTCTATATTGTTCAAAATTGTCCAGTTTAAAAATTTGAAGTTCTAGCAGATCATTTAGATTGTCCAATTTAAAAATTTTCAGTATTGAGTGGGCTTCAGTGTGAGAGTCGTTCATAGCCTGTACTGTAATACTTTATGATTGTCCCTTTCCTCCCTTCCTTCTTATGATCCTTTCCCTCCCTGCCTTCTTGTGGACTTAATTTGTTAATTTCTTTTCTGCCTTTGTATATTCCTTCCTTGCTGTTGTCTACTCACCTTTGATTTTTGCCTTGTGTCCTGTGTTGTCTTTTTATCCTTCCTTCCTACTTGCTTTTCTCCTGCCACTACTGGGTATTCAGCTCTCCCTGATTTTCTCAGTTTATGGAGTTTCCCTCTCCCTCACCTGTTGGTCTCCCATGCTGCTCTGTTACTATACTCAGTCACCGATTCACTGATCCCCTTTGCTGAAATGCTCCACCAACACTGAAAGCCTCCAGTTGCACTGATGCCCTCCCATTGCTTTCTTTGCTCCTCTCAGGATCTGCTTCATTGTGTTGCCCCTCACTGCTGGCTCTCCCCTCTGCTGTGCCACCACCGCTCCTGGCTCTCCATCCATGTGGCTCCCATTTGCACTACTTCTTTTAGCAAACAGGACCACCTGGATCGCTTATGGTGGGCTTGTCTCCTCTCAGTGAGTTCTCCTCTTCCCTGCTCCTTTCTCTCACCGGCTTGCCTTTTCCTTTTCTGCCAGTTGTTGCTTTGCCCTCAGTTGGCTCTCCTCTCTGGCCCATGGATGATTTTCCTCCCTGCTCCACAGCTGGGCCCCACTTGCTCACCAGCTCACCTTGTTGTTCTCTGCCAGTTCGTTTTGCCTTTCTGCTCACCTCTCTTCAAAGGCTTCTTGGTTCTTGAGTAGGCCTCTCAGGTGCAGCTGGGTCCTCTCAGCAGTCCAAGTTCACTGTGGATCATTTTCTTCCTATTTCTCCAATCTTTCCTCTCCTTTTCGTTTCTCAGCTTTTTTCTTTCTCTATGATTTATTCTATGATTTATCTTTCTTCTCCGTCTCTCCTACTATCATTTATCTTAGTATAATAGCAACTTTTATCGTCTTTTAACTCCCTGTGATGAAACTAGGCTTCCTCCATTGCCTGATGCATTTAGAAACAAACAACCTACTCTCTCATAAACAATTTTGTTTTAGGAAAAAACTATCCTGCAATCTGCAACTCTTACACTGCAAAAACATATGGACTACACAACTCGATCAGGGCAAAGCAATAGACGCAATCTGCATAGACTTCTGTAAAGCCTTTGATTCAGTGGTACATGACAAACTACTCCTAAAACTAAAATCTTACGGTATCTCTGGACACCTGCAAAACTGGATAGAAGCATTCCTGTCAAATAGACAACAAATGGTCAAAATTGGGAGTGTCCTATCAAATTCTGTACTTGTCAACAGTGGTGTCCCCCAAGGCAGTATTCTAGGACCAACTCTTTTCATACTCTACATAAATGACCTCTGTGATCATATCAAGAGCAACTGTGTTCTCTTCGCTGATGATGTAAAGCTATTCAACACTACAGACAATACTGCTACTGTTCAGAAGGACCTTGACTATGTATCAGAATGGTCAAACAAATGGCAACTTCAAATCTCAACAAATAAATGCTCTGTCCTACATATTGGCAAAAAAAATCAGAAAATAAAATGCAGGCTGAATAGTTAAGACCTTGTTGACAATCCAAACTCTGTCAAGGATCTTGGAATACTCATCTCTAATGATCTAAGTGCTAGAGCCCACTGTAACTACATAGCCAAAAAGGCGTTAAGAGTTGTTACCCTAATCTTACATAGCTTTTTCTCTGGTAATCTTACACTAATAACTAGAGCATACAAAACATTTGCTAGACCAATACTCAAATACAGCTCATCAGTCTGGAGCCCACATTACATATCTGATATTAACACAGTTGAGAAAGTCCAGAAATATTTCACAAGAAGAGTTCTCTACTCCTCTACTCATTGCAGAATACCTTATGCCACCAGACTTGAAATTCTAGACCTAGAAAACCTAGAACTATGCCGCCTTCGGTCCGATCATACATTGCAATGTCCTACCTGTCAATGAATACTTCAGCTTCAACCATAACAACACAAGAGCAAACAATAGATACAAACTCAAGGTTAATCGCACTAAACTTGATTGCAAGAAATACGACTTCAGCAACAGAGTTGTCAATGTCTTGAATACTCTACCTGACTCTGTGGTTTTTTTCCCCATACCCCCAAAACTTTAACCTTAGACTGTCTACTATTGACCTTACCCCTTTCCTAAGAGGTCTGTAGTGCATAAGTGCACCAACGTGCCTACCGTCCCTGTCCTATTGTTTCTTTTATATCTTTTTTTATTTTTCTTATATGTATCCATGTATTCATAACTATGTTTTTATTTATACCTATTATCTTGTAAGCAATTGACAAAGAAAAATAAATGAATAAAAATAAAAAATAAATTGTATTCCTGAGTTCTAAAAGAACTGGCAGAGCTGGCACTCACCACATCTTTCAAAAATCCTGGAGCACCAGGAAATTACCTTAGGACTGGAAAAGAGCTGATGTTATTCCCATCTTCAAAAAAGGGAAAAAAACCAGACCCAGGAAACTACAGAACAATCAGCCTAACATCAATACCTGGGAAGATATTGGAAACGATTAAACAGATCTGCCAACATCTAGAAACAAGTAAAATAATAACTAGCAATCAGCACAGTTTGTTAAAAACAGATCATGACAAACCAATCTTACTTCATTCTTCAACATAGCCTATCTGGAGTTCTAGGACAGGGTGTGGCCTTTACAGGGTGTAAACAACTCCACTCAGCAGCGCAATAATTGTTGAGAGCAAACCTCCCTTTTAGTTCACATGGGATTTCACTTCACCAGCTCACTTCCCCCACCCAAATGCCAGGCCCCCACTTTCCATTACTATGGTAATCAATGCACGCATGCATCAAAGGAGAATCCCATGTTGGAGATCTGGCTGACAGCTGCAGACTCTGAAAGTAATTTTAGTCTGTGTTACTTATTTATTTAAAATTTTGAATTCTCCTTTGCCTACTTCAGAAGCACACATTTGATCATTTTAATCCAATATTAGAACTAATGACTAGTTGGATCATCATTTAGGTACAGATATTTTTGTACCTAAACAAAGAAACAGAATGGGCATGGGTGGAGGAAAAAGTGTTGTGAATGGGGGTGGCTTCTAACTTCCTGCTGACTTTTCCATTGAATTTGTTTGTGGGAAGCTGGCAGTAAGCATCATAAACCTCCCCCCTCCCTCCCCCCTCCCTCCCAATTCTTTCCAGCTTCCTCATTTACTTTGATTGCAAGAAGTTTACAGAAAGAAAGTCAGTAGGGAAGACAGCAGGAAGTTATAAGTCCAAACCAGCAGAAAAATAAGTGGCTACTATCATGTGGAAGAGGGAGTGAGGGGGTATATCAGGAATGGTGCTACATGAGTTGGAAAAGGTTTGTGGCTGTGCACCAGAGATGCTGCATGGATAGAAGGAGGCACATGGATGATTTGCATAGGGTGGGGAGATTAGTTAGGAGTATGTGGATTGGGGAGAGAACATTGGGAGAAGTATAGGTGAAGAAAGGTGCATGGGTGTGCCACGTGGTCACATAGGACATGCTGGGCAGCAAGTATGAAGAAAAAATGCATGGGGATCATGAGGCTTTATGAAAGGGCTTTTGTTGATCAAGAATTGGGAAAGGGTGCCTATATGTGCTTGGGAGTGTGCAAGACATACCATGCAAATCAGACACAGTGCACAAGACAATGATGTGGGTCAGAAAAGTTTTGTAGAATTGCACCACATGAGGCGCCACATGAGTCTGGGAAGGCAGATTGTAGGAGTGGATGTCAGAGAAGGTGCATTGGTATGTACCAGAATTGCTGCACATGGTGACCTCATGGGTTGGGGAGAGCATATAAAGTGCACAAATGTTTATGAACAGGTTAGGGAAGGCATGGTACAGATCAGGAGAATGTGTGGGAATGTCAAGGTTAAGGTCAGAGAAAGTATGACAGGGTGTTATAAGTTGAGAAAGATGCAAGGGGCAGCACAGGTCAGGGAGCATCCAAGTGGGTGGAATGGGAGTGAAAGAATGTACAAAAGTTCTTTCTCCCTAATCCTGGCTCCCTAGATTCCATTCTTGACTTTCCTTGCCAGCTAGCAGGTAAGTGGCTGCTGGTGGGTGAGGAAAGGATTTGAGATGGCTGGGAAACTGTCACAGGACTTTGAAAATAGCACTTAGCAATAGCAGACTTATATACCAGTTCGCAGTACTTTTACAGCCTTCTCTAAGTGGTTTGCATAGTCAGCATATTGCCCCCAACAATCTGGGTCCTCATTTTACCCACCTCAGTAGTCTGGAAGGCTGAGTTAACCTTGAGCCTGGTGAGATTCGATCTGCCAAATTGCAGGCAGCCAGCAATCAGCAGAAGTAGCCTGCAGCACTGCATTCTAACCACTGCACATCCATGGCTCTGAAGATCACATGACCACAGCAATAGCTATTAACACCAAAACAGCTACAACTTTCATTCCCTGGGGGGCATGGAGGACACATTTTATAGATGGGCCCATTTGACATATTTAGGTTCAAAAATTGTTACCCTATAATGCACTATTTTACCCAGTTAAAAATCATGACAATAATAATGAGACTTCCTTCCAAGATGGTGGCAGTGGAGGAAGTAGTATCAGATCACAAGGAGAGAAATTACTAAATTAAATAGTAAGGTATAAGGAGAGGGGGGAAAGGGAGAAAAAGGGAGCAGAAAATTGATAAGGAAGGTAGAAAGAATAAAGGAAAAGAAGAAATTGGGGTATGGAGGAAAACACCAGCAAAACAGCAGCACAGTGAATGAATGGCTGACGCTGAGTCAGAAGTAGCTAGCAACAGAGAACAATAGATCCAGCTCAGGAGCCCAACTAAGCAGCTTAACACTGGAAGAGAGGCAACTGAGAGCAGCAAACTGATGGCTGAACAGCGGACAAGAAGAGAGACTGTTGGAGGCAGTGAACTGGTGGGTCACAATATACTCATAATTGCCTTATACCCATACCCCAATCTAGGCAGCCTGGCTTGAGAGGGCAGCCAGGAATCCCAATGCTAGGGCCAGCAAACTAGAGGAAGCCTGACTACCACAACCCTCCCCCTGAGTTCTTCCAGCCCGACGGCTTAGTGACCTGTTCTAGGTTGAGGTCTTGTGGATGACTTGATCAACATTCCCTCCCCAGTGAGACCAGCAACCCCCCGCCACTTCCTGCTTAACCCAGCAGCCCTTTGCAGCAGCCCTGGATCAACCCATCCAAGAAAGGGAACGGGTGGCTATGAGAAATTGGGTGGCAGAATTGGTGGAGAGAGAAATGCAGCAGCGGAATCAGGAGGAGAAAAACGCAGCAGCAGAATCAGTGGAGGGGAGAGGAGTAGCATCAGAGTTGAGCAACACAGCAGCAGAGGCACATCAAATTAGAGAGCTCTGATTTCTAAAGCTCTAAGGTGGGCTGAGAAGAGCAGACCAGACAGTGGAGCTGAGCTGACTGGATAGCTGAATGGCAGGCTGAGAAAGCTGATCAGAGCAGACACAAGGTTGAAAAGACACAAACATTGAAAGATAAAACAGCTGGCTGAGAAAGCGACAAAAGGCCATAGCAGCGAACAACGGAAGTGAACACAACAAATTAAGACAGAAGCCCCAATAGGCAGGGCGGGAATACCCCAGTAGAGAATAAAAATAAATATAGGACAGAAAATAAAAGATAATAAACAGTCAAATAATAAGAACAAGAGTGGAACTTTAGAAATCAAGGAAGAACAGGAAGAATAAAGATCAATCAAATAAATAAGACAAATCTTAAATAAACTAGGGAGGAATTGGAGCTCAAAAACTTTCAAGTAATATAGGAAAGAAAAGGATAAATAAAACTAACATAATAGTAAGCAAGTTAAATAAATAACAAAGTAGAAAAACGAGCAGAAAAAAAATAGAAAAAAAGAAACATAATTTTTTACCCTTAAAAGAACCAGCAAAAAGGAAGAAACTCGTGGAACAGGTGTCTGATACTATTATGGTATGTAATATATGTTCCATGTATATGCTTATGACCAAAGAACACCCAAAATATACATATATTAAATGTAAACTATGTGAACTGTTAGAGGAAAAAGTAAGGAATCTAGAGGCAGCTCTAGCCAAACTATGCAAGAAAGCTATGCCCAAATAGAACTATATAATAAATAAAAAACTTCCAAAGGATTAGACCCTGCTGATAAACCCTTGGAGGAAGACAAATGGAGGTATGTCACACATAGAAGGAAACACAATAATGAAGGAAAAAAGCAGCACACATCTAACAAACCCCTGCTGCCCTATCTAACCCAATCAGAAGCACCCCCATTAAAACTGATTTCTCCCCCAGTTGAAAATACGCAGACCCACAACCTCCCTGTCACCCTTCAAGATCTTCTACTATTGCTTTGCATCTTTTGGCTGCCATAAGTAACGGGGGGAGGAGGGGGTAACATCTGGGAAGAGAGCTGGAGGTGTTACATTCTAGTGTTGTGTAAATGAGGGGGGGGAGTATAAATTCCTGCTTAGGTTTCTATTTCTTGCTTAGCTTTCTTTTCTCTGCGCAGCTGCAAATTTTTATCAAAATATGCCAAGGTCAACGGACAGAGGCCCCATCACCACCTGAAGATGTCCACATGATCATATTCACAACTTTTAATTAGAAGAATCATTTGAACTATTGGGGATGGGAACATTTCCATCACTTTGTATATGTGATCTGCGCACCTAATTTGTCAGATTCAGAATTCTATAGTTGCTACCACTTCATTTTCAGTAAAAGATATCTTTTCTCTAATCTAAAGAGTCTAAGTATTTCTTTCTTGAATTTTGAATAAAGTACCACCTGACATTATTCTGAATCTGAAAAATTAGGCACGCAGATCACATATACAAAGTGATGGAAATGTTCCCACCCCCAATAGTTCAAATGATTCTTCCAATTAAAAGTTATGAATATGATCATGTGGACATCTTCAGGTGGTGATGAGGCCTCTGTCCATTGACCTTGGCATATTTTGATAAAAGAAAACCCTCAAAGAAAACATGCAAACACTTAGAAAAGAGACATCATCCAATATCCTTTAAAAAGTCACATCAACAAACTCACCTAGGATAAACAGAAAAGCACCTCAGACTGCACCCTCTAAAAAAAAAAGGAAGGTGGGTGTTGGCGATAGGAGATTCTATTCTCAAAGGAACAGAACCAGCCATCTGCACACTGGACATACAATCTAGGGAAGTATGTTGTCTCCCTGGAGCAAAAATCAAGGATGTGGGCTGAGAACCTAATCAAAATAATTAGGCTCACAGATTATTACCCTTTTCTACTACTACATGTAGGGACGAATGACACAAAAAAGGACTTGAAAACAATATTGAGTGATTATGAGCATCTAGGCAAGAAACTCAAGGACTTAGGTGCACAAGTAGTTTTTCTCATCTGTACTGCCAGCGAAAGGACAACATCCAGTAAGAGAATAAAGAATAGCATAGCACAGCGCAGTGCAGCGCAGCACAGCACAGCACAGCACAGCATAGCATAGCATAGCAGTGTAGCATAGCATAGCATAGAATAACAGAGTTGGAGGGGACCTTAGAGGTCTTCTGGTCCAACCCCACTGCCTAGGCAGGAAACCCTACACCTCTTCAGATAAATGATTATCCAACATCTTTTTAAATACTTCCAGCGTTGGAGCATTCACAACTTCTGGAGGCAAGTTGTTCCACTGATTAATTGTTCTAACTGTCGGGAAATTTCTCTTTAGTTCTGAGTTGCTTCTCTCCTTAATTAGTTTCCGCCCCTTGTTTCTTCTCCTGCCCTCAGGTGCTTTAGAGAATAGCTTGACTCCCGCTTCTTTGTGGCAGCCCCTGAGATATTGGAACACTGCTATCATGTTTCCCCTCGTCCTTCTTTTCATTAAACTAGACATACCCAGTTCCTGCAACCGTTCTTCACATGTTTTAGCCTCCAGTCCCCTAATCATCTTTGTCGCTCTTCTCTGTACTCTTTCTAGAGTCTCAACATCTTTTTAAACCATGGCAACCAAAAAAGAATTCTAGAAGTGAACCACTGCCTAAAGGGTTGGTGTCGCCAAAAAATTCCTGGACCATAGACTGCATTACCTTCATGAAGGACTCTTGGCAAAGGATGGGCTGCACCTCACAAAAACAAGGGAAAATGTACTCAGAAAAGGATTGGCCCAATTCATCAGAAAGGCTTTAAACTAAAATTGAAGGGGGAGGATGACCAATGTTTAGAATCTCTACAACACAAAACGAATCATACATCCAAAGAAAACAAATCAAACAATGGTAGGGAGAGAAAGAAGAAAAACCAACAACTAGGAGATGCAAGAAACATACCCATGGACAGGTATAAAAATTGTAAATGCTTATATACAAATGCTCAAAGTTTGGGGAACAAACAGGGTGAACTAGAAACAATAGTACAAGAGGGCAGGTATGACATAGTTGTGTGGGATGAAACCCATGACAGGAATGTATTGATGGATGGATACAACTTGTTCAAAGGAAACAGAGCAACAAAAAGAGGAGGTGGAGTTGCACTATATGTAAGAGATCACTACGTATCTACAGAAATGCAAATGATCAAAGATAAAATCCCTCCAAAATGTATATGGGCCAATATAAAAGGGAAAAATGGTGACATTGTCATAGGTGTATATTACAGACCCCCCAACAAATCAGAAGAAATAGATGAATTATTTGCCAACCAGTTAACAAATGTATGTAGGAAGCATACCACAGTAGTAATGGGAGACTTTAAGTATCCAGATATCAACTGGGAGACTAACTATGCAGAGAGTTGGAGATCAAATAGATTCCTAGCCAACCTAGCCAACAACTTTGTCATCCAAAAGGAAGATGAGGGAACTAGAAGTAAAGCTATACTGGACCTAATTCTTATTAATAGGGAAGAAGTGATAGAGGGAGTTGAAGTTTCTGGGACTTTGGGTGAAAGTGACCATGTCATACTGGAATTCAATATAATGCAAACACAAGCAATAGAAAATAATCCAACCAGTGTTTTAAACTTTAAAAGAGCTGATTTTAACAAACGCAGAGAGACCCTAGGAAAGATTCCATGGATGAAAATCTTAAAGGAGAAAACAACTCAAGAAGTGTGGGAAACTCTGAAAAATGTGATCATAAAAGCCCAGCCAGCACAATACCACTGAAAAAGAAAAACAAGAAATTCAAGAAGAAACCAGCATGGCTGCACAAAGATCTCTCTGACAAACTGAAAGACAAAAAGGACAAATACAAAAAACAGATAGAGGGACACCTAACTAAGGCTGTTTATCAGCAGATAGTGAAAACATGCAAAGAAGTCAGGGAAGCAAAGGCTCAGAATGAATAAAGACTCACAACAAAAGTCAAAGATAACAGAAAGGTTTCTTTCAACATATTAATAAGAAAATGTCAGAGTTTGTTGCAGAAAATCAAATCCGGAAAGCACACACAGATAACTGATTTAGTAGGATTCATTAACTTATATACATAATAACACATGAAGTAAATTTACAATACCAACAGCAGATTCTTCCAATGTGGTAGACAGAGAGTGTAAGTAAGTTCTTAATTTCAGTTCAGCAGGCAGACAAGACCAGACTAGTTTTATTTTAGAGCTGAGCACAGAGCTAAGCCATGCCCAGACTCCTTCCTTAAGTTTCTGTTTCCAAAACAGCCCTCATTGGCTGACCCAGTTGACATGCCTATTCATTGGCTGACCTTGTTACCATGTCTCTGCCAGTTCATGAATATTCTGACACTCCTCCCTTCATGACTGGAAGAGACATAAATCCAATTAACTTAATATTCTTCCCATGGTGCACTCCACCCAATGGCTTGGTCATTATGTCGGCCAGATTGTCTTCTGATGCACAGTGAAGCAAGCTAATCAATTTACCTTTGATGGCTTCTCTTACATTTGATGGCTTCTCTTACATTACAATATTTAATGTCCATATGCTTGCTTCTATTTTTTTTAATTATTTAAAAACAGTGAACATGGAAAATCATCCTGACACACCTAATTGTTTTGCATAGCTATTTTGGATGATAAATAATATATATTTACATATTTACATAGTATGTACATCAATATCAACAATTCTTTATACTCTTAGTCTGTTATCTTAACCTCTTTATCTCAGTTTAATTTAGATTTTAAGTCCTTCCTTTTTCCCAACCAGTGGTAAAACTTTCCCCATACTTTATAATATTCAGATTCATCTTTATTTTTTAATTCCAACATTAATTTATCCATTTCTTGCATGTCCATATCTTTTTAATTATCTCCACTTCATCTGGAATTTTCTTAAGTTTCCATTTTTGAGCATAGACTAGTCTTGTAGCCGTAATCACATGTATTATTAGGTACATCGTATCTTTGTTATACCTCTCTATGTTAATTGCCAATAAAATAAGTTCCGGTTTATATTCAAGTTTTATTTCACCCATTTCCTCTAGCCATCTCTGAATTTTATGCCAGAAATCCTGGGCTTTCCTACAATTCATACATGATAGTATGAACCATTGTCCTGGGAGCATTTTCAACAAATAGGAGATAAATTTGGATAATTTTAACTAATTTTGTTGGAGGAATGTGCCACCTATAAAACATTTTGTATGAATTTTCTTTGTACGACATGGCCAATGTTATTTTTGATGAAAATATTTTCCCTAACGTTTTATTATCTAACAAGTATTTTTGTTCTTGCTTAAATTTCTATAGCACCTCTATTTTACTTTTAGTAAATAGCAGAACCCAAACCTGTTGTAGTCATCAGCGCAGACTTTGTTCCTCCCAAACTGGCTTGCATTGGGCCCACCAAATCTGCATGTACCAGCTCTAGAGCTTTTGTTGTCTGCCTTGTGCTACTTTTGCTTACTGGGAATGCCTTGGACTTTGATGATTTGCATACTGCATAATCTAAATATGCCTTACAATTCCTTTAAATTTAACTCTTCTTCAAACTGTTGCATTTTTTGCAAACTCTGAAGCTGGCATGGCCAAGCTTTCTGTGCAAGAGATGAACACATGAATCGTGTTGTACCACATTCCCAAATGTTTGTGCACATTAACAGATAACAGATAATCAGAGTTGGAAGGGACCTTGTAGGTCATCTAGTATACCCCCCCGCTCAAGCGGGAGACCCTACACCATTTCTGAAAGATGGCAGTCCAATCTCTTCTTGAAAGTCTCAAATAATGGAGCTCCCACAACTTCCGAGGGCAAGCTGTTCCATTGGTTGATTGTTCTCACTGTCAGAAAGTTTCTCCTTATTTCCAGGTTAAATCTCTCCTAATTCAGTTTCCATCCATTATTCCATTATTCCAGGTGCTTTAGAAAATAGCTTGACCCCTTCCTCTCTGTGGCAGCCCCTCAAATTTTGGAAGACTGCTATCATGTCTCCCCTGGTTCTTCTCTTTACTAGACTAGCCAACCCCAGTTCCTGTAACCGTTCTTCATATGTTTTAGTCTACAGTCCCCTAATCATCCTGGTTGCTCTTCTCTGTACTTTTTCTAGAGTCTCAACATCTTTTTTGTAATGTGGTGAACAGAACTGGATGCAGTACTCTAGGTGTGGTCTTTATACCATGCTTTTTAGAGTTGTATTAGTACCTCCCTTGATCTTGATTGTATCCCTCTGTTAATATAACTTAGCATTGCATTAGCTTTTTTGGCTGCTGCTGCACACTGCTGGCTCATATTTAGCTGGTTGTCCACTAAGACTCCAAGATCCCTCTCACAGTTACTGCTATTGAGCCTGGTTTCACCCAGTCTATATGTGTACTTTTGGTTTTTCTTGCCTAAGTGTAGGACTTTACTTTTCTATACATTGAATTTCATTTTGTTAGATATGACCCAGTGTTCTAGTCTGTCAAGATCTATCTGGATCTTGAGCCGAATCTTCTTGGGTGTTAGCTATTCCTGCCAGCTTAGTATCATCTGCAAATTTGGTAAGTTTCCCTTCTATTCCCTCATCTAAGTCGTTAATAAAGATATTGAAGAGTACTGGGCCTAAGATGGAACCTTGTGGCACTCCACTGCTTACTTCCCTCCATGTAGACTTAAACCCATTAAGGACTACTCTTTGAGTACGGTTTGTCAGCCAGTTGTGAGTCCATCTGGTGGTGGTGCTATCTATTCCACTTTTTTCTAGCTTACTAAGAAGTAGGCTGTGGTCTACTTTGTTGAATGCCTTGCTGAAATCTAAATATATTATGTTCACAGTATTTTGCTGGTCTACTAATTTAGTCACTTTGTTGAAGAATGAAATAAGATTGGTTTGGCATGATCTGTTCTTAATAAACCCATGCTGACTGCTAGTTATTACTTTACTTGTTTCTAGATGTTAGCAGGTCTGTTTTTTTATTATCTTTTCCAGTATCTTCCCAGGTATTGATGTTAGGCTGATTGGTCTATAGTTTCCTGGTTCTGTTTTTTTTTCCTTTTTTGAAGATGGGAACCACTTCAGCTCTTTTCCAGTCCTCTGGTAGTTCTCCGGTGCTCCAGGATTTTTGAAAGATATGGTGCAGTGGTTATGAGATGACCTCTGTCAGCTCCTTTAAAAGTCTGGGATATAATCCATCAGGCCCTGGTGATTTATGTTCATCAAGATCAGACAGGTGTTCTCTTACTATTTTTTGCTTATTTTAACTTTTATTTCTGGTCTGTCTTTTACAGTTATGTTTTTGGTGGTTGAGCTATAGTTTCTTTTTGCGTGAAGACCGATGCAAAGAATGAGTTAAGCAGTTTTGCTTTCTCTTTGTTGCCTGTTACTTCCTTGCCATCTTCTCTCTTTAGTAGACCGACTGTTTCCGTGATTTTTTTCTTGTTATTTATGTTGGAAGAAACTTTTTTTATTATCTTTGATTTTTGTTGCAAGTCTTTGTTCGTTCTGTGCCTTTGCTATCCTGACTTCGTCTTTGCAGATTCTGGCTATCTGCTGATATTCTGCCTTAGTTGTATGTCCTTCTTTTTCATTTTTTGTACTTGTCCTTTTTTTCTTTCAATTTGCCAGAGAGATCTTTGTGCAGCCATGCTGGTTTCATCTTGGATTTCTTGTTTTTCTTTCTCAGTGGTATTGTGCTGGTCTGGGCTTCTATGATCATACTTTTCAGAGTTTCCCAAGATTCTTGAGTTGTTTTCCCCTTTAGGATTTTCATCCATGGAATCTTTCCCAAGTTCTCTCTGAGTTTATTAAAATCAGCTCTTTTAAAATCCAAGACTCTGGTGTCATTATGTTCTATTGCTTGAACCTTTTGTCTTTGAAACATATAAAGATTATCCTTTTTATGCCCTATGTATATACATTCCCATTTCTCTTTATGAGACACCTCCCATTTACAAATATGGTATCAAATCCTTGCTCATCTAAACTAGAGACACCCAGCAAATTATGTTCCATTTCAGGCACACATACTATATCATTAAATCTTGTTTCTAGATTTTCACACTGCCTCTTCCAATGACTTTTGCCTTCAATGACCACACCTGGAGTACTACAAAATAAATATTGAGACTTTGGAAAAAGTTCAGAGAAGAGCAACTAAGTTGATCAAAGGCCTGGAGACAGGTGGTATTCAGCAGGTTCTGACCAGTTTTGGAGAACCACTAGTGGAAACTTTAAGTAGTTCAGAGAATATCACCTTTCACTGGTCCCACCCCATCTATTCTCTGCCTCCTGAGTCCCAGCTGATCATCTGGGTCTTCTTTTGTTGCCCTGCACAGGAGAACACAGCTGGAAAGCAGGTTAGTGGGGTAGGGAGGGAATGGGATTTTGCAGTAACCTTCCCCCAGGAGTGGGGAGGGAATGGAGATTTTACAGTATCCTTCCCCTGCCATGCCCACCAAGCCACGCCCACAGAACTGGTTGTAAAAAAAAATGAATCCCACCACTGCCTGGAGACTAAACCACATGAAAAACGGCAGCAGGATTTGGGTTTGGCTAGTTTAAAGAAAAGAAGAATTAGGGGTGATATGATAGCAGTGTTCCAGTGTTTGAGAGGCTGCCACAAAGAAGAGGAGGTCAAGTTATTCTCCAAAGCACCAGAGGGCAGGAGAAGAAACAATGGTTGGAAACTAATCAAAGAGACAAGTAACCTGGAATTAAGGATAAACTTCTTAACAGTGAGGACAATTAACCAGTGGAACAGTTTGCCTTCAGACATTGTGGGTGTTCCATCATTGGATGTTTTTAAGAAGAGTCTAGACAGTCACTTATGTGAAATAGTATAGGTTTTCCTGCTTGAGCAGGAGGCTGGACTAGAAGACTTCCAAGATCCCTTCCAGCTCGTTCTATTCTAAAAAAGTTTTAATAGATGTAGATTAATTGGTTTAGAGTGGTATTATCAAATAGGTGAAATTTCAGTTATTTAGTACATGTAATTTATTGAATAATGTGACTCTATGCTGGCCTGAGTGCAAATAAATAGTAATGCATTATAAAACTGCAAAACATATTAACATCTTTAAAATTATTTTTGTAAAATGTCATAAGAATAGAATATGGGCAAGAGAAAAATCTCTACTTTCTTTATCCATACTAGAATTGTACCTACTAAGTGGATGAAAAATAAAATATCTGTAATTTGATAGTGTATCATGCTGCAACCAGTTGCATTTGATTTTCAATTTGTCTTTTAGGATGCTATCCAATTGCTTAAAGCAAGGTTATTTCCAGGTCATCTCAAACACTAAAGAGAAAGAATTTTTGAGAGTGGCAACATGAAGAGATTTCAGCAGCTGCAGTATCAAAACAAGGCTTACTTTATTATTGCCTTAATAAAGGCTATTGAGCCCTGAGTACATAGTCTTTGCCTGAAGTTTCAGACTGTGTACAAGGAACATCCAATTTCCCTTTGAAAGATCTGTTTGGTTAATCTTACCAAATCGCTGTTAATTTTGTTGCTATGACTTTTTACAGTATAGTCAACAAAATGGCTCGTTACCTTAAATAACATAAAATAGCAACAACTAGATGGGTAGACAACAAAATTCTATATAACACCTAACAACTTTTATGCCTATTGTGTCTGTGAAATAAAGCTGCAGTCAGACAGGAATTTCTGAAGAGCTGGAATAATGGATATGAAAGCTCTTTATACAATTATATTTCAGCCTCACTCGGTCCTACATTTGAAAGTGGGGTTTGGAAAGGAGCAGCTTTATTTATTTATTAAAGTTAGTTATATGTATAAACTGGCTTTGTGTTTTTCTAACTTGTATAAGCTAATGACCAGTGACGAGATTCCAAAGACTAAATTTTGTATAAAAGGAAGTGGACCCTGTGCTATTCTTATATTCAATTTCTGCTACTTTATGCTTTATACTTATACTTTATGCTACTTTAGAGGAAATATTTATATATATTACCCAATTATAATGCTAAATATATATTGTATTTTAAAGCTGCAAACCCTTCTGCTTCTTATCACAAAGCAATAGCTCTCCAGAACCAAAGGCTTAATCAGTCAACTCATACATTTTCAATGAAACAGATGCTTGACACCATTATTGAGAGAGATTTCCATGCATTTATCAAGGTCTTAAAGATGCACGCATAAATAATATAATGCCAGAATTAGTCTGCATTATGCCAATGAAGAGCAGTAAATCATTTCTTTTTCACTACACTTGGTTAAAAATGGCATTTATAACTGAAAAAAAAGAAAAAAATCCAAGTGTGTAAAGGCTATTTTCTTTTTTCTTTTTCCAATAATTTTTATTGTTCTTTTTCAACTTTTGCACGTTTTAATCTTAATATTAACAGTGCTATTTCATCATATAAAGCAATCTCATGTAAATATCTATATTTATATACATTTATATACATTCATATCATTTATCTATAATTTTCTTATCTCCATTATCTTTATTTCTGTTGTTCAACCATTTATAGCAATTGTCCCAAATTTTGTAATATTCTGACTCTTCTTTATCTTTTAATTTTAACGTCAATTTATCCATTTCAGCGCAATCTAACATTTTTTGAATTACTAATTCCTTTATTTTGTTTCGAGCATTGTGCATATGTACTATTCTTGTTGCTGTCAATATGTGTAGTAAAATGTATTTAAACTTTTTCCTATATTTCCCTTTAATTATTCCCAACAAAAACAACTCTGGTTTAAACTCTGTTTGATCTTCCACTATTTCTTGTATCCAACTGCATATTTTGATCCAATATTTTTGGGTTTCTGGGCATGACCATCACATATGATAGAAGGTTCCTTGATTCTGTTTGCATTTCCAATGTGTCAGATTTATGTTAGGGTACATTTTGGCCAATCTCATTGGTGGCAAATGCCAACAATAAAACATCTTATACATATTTTCTTTATAGACTGCTGATCTTGTTAACATGTAATTTTTGTTCCAAATATTTTCCCAATCTGCTAAGTCTATATTATATCTAATACTTTTTGCCCATGCAATCATACAGCCTTTTACTACTTCCTCTTCCAAAGCAACTTTTAATAAGTAATTGTACAACCTTGTTATGAATTTCTCTTCGAGGCCTATTAAAATTTTATCTCATTGTTGCAGTTCAGAATGAATTCCAAATTCTTCTATATCTTTTTTGTATCTGGTTTGCGACTGGAGATGTGGCCACCAGTCTATGATTATATCCTGCTCTTTTAATTCCTGATTTGTTTTTAATTTTCCCTGATTATCTAATATTTCTTTGTATCTGACCATTTTGCCTGAATCCAATGTGTTGGGATATACCGTGTTTCTCATATAATAAGGCCAGGTCTTTTTTTTTTTTTTTGAGCCCCGAAAAAATGGCTAGGCTAGACTTAATTCCCCCACCTTGCATCTTCGGGCGGGCGGGCGGGCAGCGATGGCTTGGATGTTGACCTCGGCGTTGGTGGGGCACTTCATATTAGGGTCAACGCAGGCAGCACCATATCCAGGTGTGCAACAAAAGTACTTCCTAATGGCAAGCCCCCCCACCATTCCCCTCCATTTCGCATGTTTTAATATAGGCCTTAATTTGGGGGGAGGTGCTTAATTTCATTTCATGCCTATAAAACATACTGGGACTTCCTATTGGGGGAGGCCATATTGTTGGAGAAACAGGGTCTCATCGCTTCCATGGTGGATAACCAGGCCAGTATTTTCATATAACGTTTTCTCCTAATTTTATTCCAAATCTGTATCAATGAATCTCTCCTATAATGTCTAGAAAAATATGTTTGCTTCTTACTTTTCTTTTCCCATAGAAAGGCATGCCTGTAGATCATGACTGTCTTAAGTTATTATCCTTTTATTACTCAAATTGAACCATTCCTTGATCCATTTCAATGCTGCCACATTATAATAGAGTTCCCAGTCTGGGAGTCCAAAGCTTCCTCTACTTCTACTATGCTGTAACGCTATTAATTTTATTCTGGCTTTCTTTCCTAACCATATAAATTTTAACATAATTTTATTCAGTTCCGTGAAAATTTTTTGTCTAATTTTATGGGGATTGTTTGAAATAAGTATAATAATTTGGGTAAAATATTCATTTAATTGTGGTGACTCTCCCTAATAACAATAATAATAATTGTAGTTTCCCCCATAATTCCAAATCTTTCTTTATTTGTTGCAATAATTTCATATAGTTATTTTCTTTTATCATTGAACATCTCGCTGTTAACCATATTCCTAAGTATTTGACTTTCTTTGCAATTTGGAGTCCCATTACCCTTTCTAGTTCTCTTTTCTATTCTTCCATTAAATCTTAATTAACATTTTAGTCTTTTCTCTATTAATTTTAAGACCTGATACTTTTCCATATTTTTCTAATTCTCAAATTAAAGTATTTCCTGTCTCCAATGGATTTTCTATGAAGAATACCAGGTCATTTAGAACAAAATACCAGGTCATTGAATTTTATATTCCTCTTTTTAAATACTGGTTCCTTTTATATCTGGATTCTGTCTGATTCGAATTAATAAAATTTCTAGTGCCAGGATGAAAAGCAGAGGTACCCCTTTTGTTATTTTAAAGGTATCTGTATTCTCCCCATTTAATAATATACTCGCCTTTGGGGTGGAATATATTGCCTCTATGATTTTCTCCAACTTGTCTCCTAATGTCATATTTTTAATTTGTTGTATCATGAACTGCCAATTAAGATTGTCAGAAGCTTTTTGTGCATCCAGAAAAGCAATTGTGTTTCTACATTTTTAATTTCCTCCTATAATGCATTATGTTGTCTCCATTTCTCTTTGTTTCTCTTTGCTGTATAAGCTACTATGATTCCACGTGTGTAAGCTTTCATAGTGTCTCATAGGTTTGTAGTGATATATGTTGTTTTGTATTTTCTTTAAGGAATAATTCTAATTCTTTTATACATTTTTGAGTGAATTCTTTTTCTTTTAGTATTTGTGGATTTAAAGTCCATCTTCTTCTTATTTTCTGTTGGCCTCTCCAAACTATTTTAGGGGGGTTATGGTCTGCCCAAATGTTTGGCAATATTTCAATTGCTTCTACTCTTTTCCTACTTCCCCATTCATCCAAGCCATATCAATCCTTGACCAAGATTGGTATGGATTAGAGTAAAAAGTGAATTGTTTTTCTCCTGGTTTCAATTTTCTCCATATATCTATTAAGTTAAATTCTTTCATTATTTCAAAAAATGTTGTTGGTAGTGTTTTCTTTTTCCTTCTATTTTTCTTGTCACTTACATAATCCTTTTTACTGTCCACTATTGCATTATAATCACCCACTATGCAAATATTCCTTTGTCCTATTTCCGTAAGTTTTTCATGTAGCTGTTTATAAAAATCCTTCTGGTTTTCATTTGGTACATATATTACTACTAATAATAATGGTTTCTGACCAATCAATATTTCAATCATTAACATTCTTCCTTTAGCATCTGTGTAGGTTAGTTTTGCCTTTATCTCTTTCTTAACATATACAGCTATCCCCTTTCTTTTTTCATCAGCTAATGCCGTATACAATGTTCCTAATTTGGGGTATTCTACGCAGTTTCTATATTGTTTTTTAATGTGCACTTCCAGCAGGCACACTACATCTACTTTTTGTTTTGCTAATTTTACCAATGTTCATTTTCTTTTGGTCGGTGAATTTAATCCATTAATATTTATTTATATTAATTTGATTTTTTTTTCTTCCATTCTTCTATTTGTACACTTGTCTTTGTCTCCTATTGGCCCCTTGTGTCTCTTTGTATTCTTGGACTTCATCTTGCCCCTTCCTCTTTCTGTTGTTCTTTCTCTTCCCTACTTCTTTCTTCCTGTTCTACTTCTTTTGTTCCTTTTTGTTGCTCTTCTTGGCTTCTGGACTCTAATTCTTCTCTGCTGCTCTGTTCTTCTGCTCCTACAAGTTGATCATATAATTCTTGAACCTTCTCTAAGTTGTCAACTTTAATTTTCTTCTCTTGTCAAGGCACTAGCATCCTTTCTGGTACTAACCACCTAAATAATATATTCCTTTTAGTCAGTTGTGTTGCCAAGAATTGGTAGTCTCGTCTCTGTTCTCTCACCCTTCTTGAAATCTGTTTCAGAGTTGTATCTCCTTTTCCTTGTACATCATCAGTTTGTCTCTCATTATTTTATAAATTACATCTTTACTTTTTTTCATGCGAACCTAATATGCACTTCTCTTGGTAATCTATGCCTTCTGGCATAACTTGTATGAACTCTGTATACATCATCAAATTCATTTAAGATTTCACACTTATCTTCATCAGCTACGGCTTTCATCCACAACTCTTCCCTTTGGCCCCGTCTGACTCCCTGGTTCTGGCAGTAGATATGTTCCTGAAAGAGTTAAAAGCCATATATCACATGGTCCAATACCAACTGGAGAAAGCCAAGGAGGACTACAAATGCTTTGCAAATTAGCATTGTCATGATGTCCTACCTATTGCTGTAGGCGATCGGGTTTGGCTCTCTACCTGGTACTTACTGACAATGTGGCCATTGTAAAAGCTTGATCGCTGCTACTTGGGTCTGTTTCGGGATGAGGCAGTGATCAAACCTGTGGCGTTTCACCTATCCCTACCATGGACCATGCGGATTCATCCAGTCTTTCATCAGCCTTTGTTAGTCCCAGTATCGGCCAACAATTCACATAGACTGGCTCCACCACCGCTGGACCCAGTAGCCCTTAAGGGGAGGCAGAGTACGAAGTGGGTGGTATCCAAGATTCATGCCAGTTGCAGGGTCGGTTTCAGTATCTGGTGGCATGGAGAGGTTATTGACTGGAGGACTTCACCTGGGTTGATGCCACAGACGTTCACGCCCCTTGTCTGGTCCATGACTTGCACACCTGGCTTCCTCAACGTCCCCGTCCACATGGTCCCGGGGGAGGGGGCCCTGTGGGGGGGATAGTGTCATGCCCCTGTCAGAGTCTGAATCTGAGGAGGAAGATGAACAGCTGACGGGGAGTGGGAATGTGTCTCCATTGGCTGTGGAGGAAACGGGGAAAGAGTCCAGCTGGGCAGAACAGGGAAGAGATAGAACAAGGGAGAGGGAATTCAGAGGAAGACCCAGGCCCACCACCTTTTCATCCTACACAAGGAGGAAGGAGAAGAGAGCAACATGGGTTGCATGGCTTACAGGGAAAGAAAGGGCCCTGATTCCCTTCATTAGCCACACCTGGGAATGAGACTTTAAAAGGGATGCATTCTGAGTGTGGCAGCTGCTGGGAGCAAACATGAGTTTATCTTGTGTTGACTTTAGTTATCTGTGTTCCTGGTGTCTTCCCAACCATGTTGAGTTATTGCCGTACCTTCACACCTGGAATTCTTGCTCCTGCCCTGCCAAACTAATTACCTCATTTTGCCTTGATTGGACTTATAGTTACAGTTTTTGTTGACCATGTTTTGGATTTGATTCTCTGCAGCCAAAGGCTATTCCTGGGAGAGCTTTTCTCCAGCCAGAAGGTAACCAGGACATTGGGGGCAAAGTTGGAGCTAATAAAGGGACTGCTACTGATTATCTGATTGCGTTGCCTTTGTGCCAAGCCCCGGGTCATCACAAGCACTCTTTAGGCCAAAACAGGCTTGTTTTTGGTCTCCCAAAGCTTCCATGTGTCCCGTTTTTGCTCTTCCTGGTATCCAGAAGCACTCTGCAGGCCAAAAACATGTCGTTTTTGGCTTCCAGAGGCTTCTGCTTTTTGCTCTCCCTGGCATCAGTGCATCTTATAGTCCAAAAAAAATGCAGCATATGTTTCCTCAGAAGTTTTATTTTATTTTGTCACTTTTAATAGTGACAAAAACTTTTATTTCCAGTATGGAAGGTGATTGTTTGACTTTCTAGATTTCTCTTTATTGATTTTTTCTGTGTCTCTGAACTTTGAAATTGAATAAGGTATCTGTCATGAAAAGGAACATTATATATAAAATAGAAGCTAATTTTAGAATCTCAGGATGAATTGAGGTAGAAAAGTGGTCAATTGAGAATACAAATTCGCTCTTCAGATTGGTGACTAAAAAAAGTTTAATCCCAGAGAACCAATGCAAATAAATTATTTGAGGACAGTATAAAAAGTTAACTATCAAAGAAAGGACATATAAAGAAATCACTAAAGCCATTTTAATTTTTCAGTCCCTACATATACTCTCTTGAACATTAGCACTGATTTTTAATTAGACTGAGATGTAAATGTAACAACAATTGTTTTTTACATGTACATGATATACATTAAGATTTAATAAATAAAAACTAGATGTTTTTCTTTTCTTTTTTTAAAATATTTTTTATTAAACATTTCACATTTAAAAAACAACACATATAAAAAAACAACACACCCTCCCACCCCTGCCACAGCACTGCTGAGGCTGCTTGCAAACACCACCAAGTGTGGCTCCAACTATTCAGCTCATGCATTCCTCGCAGCCAGTGCCATCATGGAGGCGGGCATGGTGCGTGCACTGCCTGCTCTGCTCTCACCAACTGGAGGTGGGGCTCCGCCCTGCTGCCTCCCAGCTAGAGAGCTAAATTTATTTGCTTGCTGGCCACCTCAGAGGTGGGAGCTGCTCTCAGGCTGCCTGGGCCACCACCATGGGGAAGAGAGAGGGAAAGGGAAGGGAGGGTGTCTCCCCAATAGGATCCAGGTTGGAGTTGCCTTATTTTGCATGGATCTCCAACACTTGGGTTTACCTGCCAGCCTCCACTCCCCAAGTGGTTGAGTTCACATAATATGTGAAGCTGGGCAGGAGAGCATGGATGGATGGATGGGGGGATAGATGGAGGGGTAGATAGGTAGATGGATGCAGGGATGGATAGATGGAGAGAGGGAGAGAGGGATAGATAAATGGAGTAGGGAGGGATGCAGGGATGGATGCAGAGATGGAGGGATGAATGGAGGGATAGAAAGAAAGAAGGGTAGGTAGGTAAGTAGATAGATAGATAGATAGATAGATAGATAGATAGATAGATAGATGGGATGGATGGATGGATTCAAGGATGGATTCAGGGATGGAGGGATAGATAGAGGAATTCAGGAATGGAGGGATAGATAGAGGGATAGATGGAGCGAGGGAGGGAGGGATAGATGGAGGGAGCGATAGATGGATGGATAGAGGGAGGGAGAGAGAGAGAGATGAGACAGAGAGAGACAGGAGGTGTCAGGTGGTGCTCCATTCAAAATCCAAGAAAGAAATACTTAGACTCCATTAATTAGAGAAAATATATCTTTTACTGGAAATCAAGTGATAGCAACAAAAGAATTCTGAATCTGAGAACATGATGGCAATGTTCCCACCCCCAATAGTTCAATTGGCTCATCCAATTAAAAGTTGTGTATAGCATCATGTGGGCATCTCCAAGTGGTGATGAGGCCTCTGTCCGTTGACCTTGACATATTTTGATAAAGAGTTGCGGCTGTGCATAGCATAGGATAGAAGCCTAAGCAAGAAACTCCCCCCCCAATTATACAGTTCTATTTTATAAAACCTCCAGCTTGCTTCCCATAATCATGTCCCCTCTCCTCCCCACCTTACTTATGACAGCCGAAAGATGCAAAGTAAAGGAAGAAAATCTTGAAGGCTGACAGGAGGATGGACACACACACACACACACACACACACACACACACACGTTTCCTCAGAAAAGAAAACTGGGAGCCACAAAACCTGGGTAGGTATGGCTGTGGGGGGGGGGGGTGTCATGTGACTGGGTGGGAGTGCTGTCAAGTTGGCCCCACCCACCCATGTTTTGTGGCTCCCTGTGTTTTCTTTTCTGAGATAAACCAATCCAAATGGCTTTTTGGTGTTTAAGGTTGCAGACCCCTGTCCTAAAGGAACTTCCATACACTACCCATTTGCCTTGTCCCTTCATTGGCTTCTTTAGTGACAACCTTGCCTGTGACAGTAACCAAGGTCATTTAGGGTGCACAGTCTTCCAAAGACAAAAGATGACAATCAGGAGGTAATGTCTATTGAGGACAAACTCCTTTTAGAAATGACATAACAGGGATTAGTCAAAGATAATAATGACAACTGGTTGCCCCTCTTCCCTTCAGATTACAGAGGCGACACCTACCTAACAATAAAGAACAAGCTGTAGTATGCTCCTTACCACAATCTCCAGAGTTTATGTTATTCATACCAGAGAACCTATGGAGAATACTCAAATGGTGCAGCAGCTTATAATCACACCACAAACACCAGCAAATGCCAAAGAGCAATTAATTTTTCTGCAGTGTCTTCCATGGTATTTGTTCAATAGGAACTTCCATTCAGTCAGCCACAGGAGGATCCTAGCACAAGGTGTGAAACAAATATATCAGAGACTGTTGCATCCTCAGAACAAATAGTTTCCTTGTTTCAGTGGTGGGTCATCCCAGAAAATATGCCAAATATCCAGTCTCATCCATCCAAACCAAGTGCAGAGAGAGAAAGAGCAGTTCACAGAAGGGCAAATCCCCTGATCTAACATTTGCTAGTGGATGTCGCTTGCAAGCAAGAGCATTTTCCAAAGGAATAATATTCAACATCTCACAGATCTCTAGAGTGGAAATCCTCCATCCAAAGCAGAATCTGAGGGCAGTCTCTCAATAGGAGAAGCAGTGATGTGCCAGCCTCAAAACCAAATCACTGCCCAGAATCTTTCAGACTTGACTTGGGTCCCGTTGTTACAGAATGGTGCTCGGCATACATCAGATGACTTCAGCAATTCTAAGGGAGAAGCTGGTAATGGGATGTTATATTCTGAACTTAGATCACTGTCAAGTTCCCAGAAGCCTCATTGGAAACTGCAGTGGCACCATCTCATTGACAACCATGTTAGCAAAAAAGCAATGGCAGCTCACCTAATGCGTTCGTCTCGGAACTCATCATCCCAACAGCATTGCTAGTGAGATTTAGATTTATCTGTATTTGGGTTTTTTAAAAAACAAATTTTATTTATTTTACAATTAAAAACAAATCAACAACACATACACGAATAGAAAAACAAGAAAAGAGCAAAGAAAAAAGAAAGAAAAGCAAAAAGAAAAGAGAAAGAGAGAAAAAGAAAGAAAAAATGAACACTTAAAAACATTCTCATTTTCGACAGTATGTAAGATCTTTTCTTAATTTATACCTTATATGCACCTCTTATCCATATATATGTTTATATTACACTCATATAAGTTTATCCCATTCATTTTTACCTTATGATATAAGGTCTATCTTTGATCTAACCATTTATACCAGCAATTCCAATTGTTATAATATATTGAAGAATCTTTGTTTTTTTAGAGCTAAAGTTAGTTTGTCCATTTCTGCACAGTCTGAGATTTTTTGGATGATCATCTGTTCTGTAGGTATGTGAGGTAGTTTCCAATACTGAGCAATCGCTAGCCTGGCCGCTGTTAATATATGTATTGTTACATACTTCACTTTTTTAGGTAGCTGTTTATCGAAAATCCCTAACAGAAAGGACTCTGGTTTATACTCAATCTGTTCTTTTGTTATATCTTCTAGCCACTTTCTAATTCTTTGCCAGTATTTCTGGGTTTCTTTACAAGACCACCACATATGAAAAAAGGTTCCATCTATTCTTTTACATTTCCAACATTTCGGGCTCGTGTTGGGGTGCATCTTCACTAACCTCGAAGGAGGAAGGTGCCATCTATAAAACATTTTATAAGTGTTTTCTTTATAAGCTGCCGATTTGGTGATCTTGTTGTTTCTACTCCAAATCTTTTCCCATTCTGTTAATGTGATACTCCGTTCAACGTTCCTACTCCAGGCTATCATATTCCCTTTGACTGTTTTTTCTTCTAACTCTACTTCTAGTAGGTAGTTGTACAATTTAGTTATATTTTTTTTGTCTGATCCTAGTAAAATTTTGTCTAAATGCTGGAGTTTATTATTAATTCCGAATTCTTTTTTATCCTGTTTGTATCTACTGTGAATTTGGAGATATACCCACTGATCTATTTTAAATCCCTGCTCTTGCAGCTCTTGTCGTGTTTTCAAATTTCCTTGTGCATCTAATAAATCTTTGTAATTGATCATTTTAGTAATGTCCAGATTGTTTGGATGAATCATCTCCTCCATTGTCGATAACCAAATCGGTACTTTTAAAAAGTGTTTTTTCTGTACTTTTTTCCAATTGGTTAATAGTGAATCTCTAATTAAGTGTCTATAGAAATATGTCTGATTGACTTTCCCTACCTCCCATAAAAAGGCGTGCCATCCCCTCTGCAGGTCGTGGCCTTCTAACAGTAACGTTCTTTTGTTGAATAAATTCACCCAATCTTTTAACCATACTAGAGCGGCTGCCTTATAATATAATTCCCAATTTGGAAGTGCCAATCCACCCCTGCTCTTCAGATCCTGCAATGACTTTACATTAATTCTAGATTTCTTTCCTTGCCAAATGAATTTAACTGTTATTTTGTTGAGTTCTTAAAAAAAATTGTATGTAATTTGATTGGAATCATCTGAAATAAGTATAAGAATTTTGGTAGAATATTCATTTTGATAGAAGCAATCCTACCCAATAGTGAAAGTTGCAACCTACTCCATGATTCTAGATCTTTCTTTACTTGTTGCAACAATTTATCATAGTTATTCTCTTTAAGTGTCTTACAATTTGGTGTAGCCATATTCCTAAATATTTAACTTTCTTTGTTACCTGTATTCCTATACTTTCTTCTAATTCCTTTTTCTGTTCTTCTGTTAAATTTTTAGTCATTAGTTTTGTTTTCTTTCTATTAATTTTAAGTCCTGCTACTGCGCCAAATTGTTCTAGTTCTTTTATCAATTTATGTCCTTTTTCTATTGGTTCCTCCATAAAGAAAACCATATCATCGGCAAATGCTTGCAATTTTTATTCTTCTTTTTTAATCTTCAATCCTTTAATCTCAGGATTTTGCCTAATTCGTGTTAATAGTGTTTCTAAAGCGAATATGAAGAGGAGGGGTGCAAGAGGGCAACCCTGTCTAACTCCTTTTTCTATTTTTATTGGTCGAGTGTATTCCCCATTTATTATGATATTGGCCTGCTGTGTATCATAAATTGTTGTTATGATATTTTCAAATTTGGTGCCTAAATTCATGTTATAAATTTTTTGAATTAAGAATTGCCAATTTAAGTTATCAAATGCCTTTTCTGCATCTAAAAACATGAGTGCAGTTTGTTTTTCGGGGTGGGCTTCATAAAATTCTAAACCATCTATTACTGTTCTTTTTTTTTTTTTGAAACAAATTTTATTAATTTTAAAGACAAACAAAACATCATTAAACATTGAAAACATAAAACCTCTTTCCATTGTAAATCTTTACAGGGCAGATAAAACATTATTTTATACTGCATAATTCTAATTTATTCCATTTCCATATGGACACATAAATATCTTTTAACAAATTTCTCATTATTTCTCTTTACTCTTATTCAATTACATTTCTTTTCTATATTTATCTATTTTATAGTCATCATATTTATATTTCCCTCTGACTTGTTTACAATTATTCTCATCTGACATTCCCCCAAGGTTTTATTAATTCTCAATCAAACATAAACACACAAAACACAAAAACATAAAACTTCTTTTTAGAAAGTGGCTTGGCCCCAGATTACCTCTCTTTGTACGGACTTCAATTAAATTCATGCTCATCTTATATACCATTACCTATCTTATTTACCATTCTATATCTTCTATATAACTTCTCCCCGCTTTTCACTCTTCTTAATTCTATTTTATTTATTTCATCTTACTTTAAATCATTATACTTGTATCTTTTGTCCATTCTTTTCCAATTATCCATTTATCTCATTCTCTATAATAAAAAAAAAAGATTTCTCCTGGAATCACTAATCGAAGTATGATGCCTTTCTATTGTTCCCCTACATTGACATTTAAAATAACACCTAGATCCCAGTCTGATTCTGCTTAGTACATTCTACCTACTAAATTTTAAGAAAAAGAGAGAATAATAAATCTATAAAATAATTAAGTACATAATTAAATATTAAAATCTATCAGTAAATCTTAAGCATTTTAATATTTTAATTTATTAAATCGTTTAACATTCCAATTGTCTATTTCAAAGACAGATGCTGCAATAATAAGTTTATAATAACATCAACACAATAGCCAATTAAACTCTATAATTAAACTAAATATTTTAAACATTCCCTGTAATATTTTATTAAATCTTAAAATTGATCATTATTAAGCATTTTAATATTTTAATCTTTTATTAGATCTTATAAAATTCTAATTTTCTATTTCTAATACAAGTACTACAATACTATCATATGTACTTTGCAGAATCTTTTTTTTTTAAAAAAATTATACATTACCCTTTATCCCTAAAAAAAATTTGCTTTTTCCCATCTTGTTTCATACTTTTGTGGCTTTTTCCCCCCTTTTCCCTTCCTTTCTTATCCCACCTAGCCTTTTTATCCCCCCCCTCCTAACCTCCACCTTTTTAGCTTCCACTCTCTGTTGTATTCCTCTTTTCTTTTGCTTTCTAACATTGTATTGATTTTGCATCTTATTTTTCTCTTTCTTGGGTGTTTTTTTAGGCCTTAAGTCCTTCATTTTCCTTCCTCTCTTTCTCTTTTCTTTTTTAATCAAACTTTTTGATTCATTAAAGATGGCTTCTTCTTCTTCTTCTTCTTCTTCTGCTTCTGCTTCTGCTTCTGCTTCTGCTTCTGCTTCCTCCATCTGTTGTTGTGTTTGCTGATAAATAGCAAGCTCCATTTCTAAAAAGTGAAAGGCTTCTCCCAAAGCGTCCTTGCCTTCTTTCTTTTTTTTTTCCATATTCCTTTCTTAGTTCATCAACAGGTAAAGCCATTATAAACCTTTTGTTCTTCTTTTTCTTTTTCCTCTTGTTAAAACAACCAAGATGTTTCAAAACTTAAAACAGTTCCCCAAAGTCCCAGAGTCATCAAGCAGTCCAAACAGAGCACAAAGTTCTTCCCTTTGCAGTTTCTCTTCCTGGGGTAATATCAATTAAAAAAAAAAACCAGTCTGTATTTTAAAGCCTTATAGCAATTAACTTCTAGTCTCAAAATCTTCAAGGCATCTCCCCCAACAAGATCTTAATATAATTTTTTTTTAGTCTCCCTTCCCATTTGTAACAAAGAGCTTTAAATTTTTACCTTCTATAAAAAAGCAGATTTTTCAATGTCCATTTGTTAACTCCGTAAGGGAGGGAGAGTAAACTTTCCCTTTCAGCACTTCCATTCGCCGCTTTAAAAGTCTCCTCTGGGAACAATGTATTGTTCAAAAAATTGTGGTTTTCAGGATGTTAAATGTATCTTAAAAGTCCCGGTTCAGCCAAAGAACTTTCACTTTAAAACTTTCTCCTTCCTCCTGCACAATCTTGTCCAGCTGCCAGCTTCTTTGTGGTGGCCATTACAGACCGCCGCTCCTCCACCTTGAGAAAAGGGGGTTTTGCCAGCTGGGGAGGGGGTCTGCGATACCCCCAAACCCCTATCTGGATCCCCCCTGTCTTCGGCTGCCTCTACGGGGCAGCCTTATCCTCCAGATCCATCAGGATCGGAGGCACCAAGACGGCTAGCGCAACAGGGACCGCGCAGGATTGCGAATCCCTGCCGCCGCCGAAGCCTGGCAAACCGGAAGTGCCAGGCGCCTTCCCTATTACTGTTCTTAAATTATTCCTTATCTGTCTAGTCGGGAGAAATCCATTTTGGTCTTCATGTATATACAAATTTAAAACTCGTTTTAGTCTGTTAGCTATGATAGAGGAGAATATTTTGTAGTCAGTGTTTAGGAGTGAAATTGGTCTGTAGTTGTTAATATATCTAAGGTCAGATTCCTCCTTTGGGATCAGCGAAATCAATGCTCCCCTCCACGAGTCCGGCATCCTGGCTGCCAATAAGACCTCGTTAAACACTTCCATCATAAGTGGTCCAATTTGTTCTGCAATTGCCTTATATAATTCTCCCGGGATCCCATCTGGCCCCGGGGTTTTATTATTCCCCCAATTCTCTATTGCTGATTTCAATTCGGACCAAGTAATATCTTTATTTAATGATTCTATCAATTCATCTCCGATTACTTTATCTTTCATTTCATCTAAGTAATTTCTTATTTTATTCTCATTGACTTCTTTTTTATATAACTCTTCAAAGTATTTGTGTACAATGTCTTTTTTCTTTTCTATCTCTTGTTGTATGTCGCCCTTCTCGTCTATTAATTGGTATATCAATCTCTTTTCTTTCTTTTTTTAAAGTTTATAAGATAGCCATCTCTCTGGTTTATTAGCATATTCAAAATAAATTTCTTTAGTCATTTTCAAATTTATTTCCATTTTTTCTTGTTCGATTAAGTTCAAATTGTGTTTGACTGTTATTATCTGATTTTGTACTGTTTGATCTTTAGGGGTCTTTTGTAATTAGGTTTCTAATTCCTTAATTTGTTGTAATTTATTTTGTTGAGCATATTTTCTTTTATTTCTCATGGCATTATAAGAGATTGTAATACCACTTATAACTGCCTTCAATGTGTCCCAGATATTTTGTTTCGAGGTTACATCATTATCATTTTCCTTTAGAAAATAGTTTAATTCCACCTGAAGAGTTTTAGTATACTCTTTTTCTCTTATTAATTGGGTGTTTAATGTCCATCTTTTCTTTGGTTTTTCCCTATCTTTCCAAATTATTTGAATTGGGTTATGATCAGCCCATTCATTTGGTAAGATTTCGATTCCTTTTATTTCATTTGCAATTTCCCCATTCATCCACGCCATATCTATTCTTGTCCATATTTGATGCGGGTTAGAGTAAAAAGTGAATTATTTTTCTTCGGGGTATAATCTTCTCCATAAGTCCACCAAATTTAACTCTTTCATCATTTCCTTACATGTCTTAGGAAACTCTCTTTTTCCATTTTTGTTCTTCCTTGCATTACTATGGTCCTTTTAGTAATCAGCAATAGAGTTAAAATCTCCTATAATATAGATATTCCTTTTTTCAAATTCTATTATTTTTTGATGTAAATATTTAAAAAACTTTTTCTGGTCTTCATTTGGGGCATAAATTACTACTAATAGAATTGAAATGGTATTGATTGAGATCTGTAAAACCAGAGTTCTTCCTTCCAGGTCTGACCAAACTAAATCTGCTTTTAGGTCATCTTTCACGTATATTGCAATCCCTTTCTTTTTCTTTTTCTTTTTCTTTTTCTTTTTTTTTGTCTGCTGGTGCAGTAAATAGCTTCCCTAGTTTCAGGCAGTCTAAGTATCTTTCATCTACTTTCCTTATGTGAGTTTCTTGTGAACATATGTCAGCGTTTTGTTTAATTAATTTAGCTATTATCCTTTTCTTTTTTGTTGTTGAATTTAAACCATTTATATTAATGGATAAAAGTTTCTTTTCTTCATCCATTTAGTTAGAACTGTTTTGCTCTTTGTCTCGTGATAATTCCACTCTCTCCTTGTGCTTGCTGTGGACTAGATTCTTTTCTTTCCTTAGGTGGGTAGTCGTTCCCTTGGGTTCTTGGAGATCCTTTTTTATTTCTGTGGTGACTTTGGTCTTCCTGTGAATTTCTTTTTAATTCCTCCTTACTACTTTCGTCTTCCATGCCTACTAGTTGTTCATAAAAGTCTTGAACCCTTTCCATAGAGTCTATTTTGATTTTCCATTCTTTCCATGTTACTAACATCCCCCCGGGATTAGCCATTTGAATAGAATTCTTTTCTGATTTAGGTAACTAGCTAGAAATTTATAGTCTTGTCTTATTTCCCTTACTTTCCTTGGAATTTGCTTAAGGATCAAAATTTCTTTGCCTTTATACATTATTGTTCCATCTCTAGACATCCTAAATATTATATCTCAGACACTCCTTCTCACAAAACGAATGTGGACCTCTCTCGGGCATTTATGACGTCTCACATAGTTGGTGCTGACCCTGTAGACTTCATCAAATTCCCTGAGTAAGTCATCTTTGTCCTTTCCCAATAGTTCGGCCAATATTTCTGCCATTAGCTGCTCCAGATCTTCTTCCTTGGATTCCTCCACATTCTGGAATCTTGGGTATGCAGCCGCCTTATCCATTTCTAGGGAGACCAATGAATCTTCCATTTCTTTGCTTACATTTTTTAATTCTTTGTCTACCCTTTCCAAGTTCTTTTCCGTTCATTCCATCCTTGTCTCTATTTCTTTTATCATTGTTTCATTTTTTTCAAGAGCCTGTTGTAGTGTTCCAATCTTGTCCACTACCTTAAGAATGTCCGCTTTCATCTCAGCTTTTAACTTTCCTATTTCTTCTTTTAATTCACTAATATCCGCTCTTGTTTCATTATGGTTTTTAATCGTTATTTCTTGAAGTTTTGTCATTGATTCTTGCAGGGTTAGCAAAGTTGATTGTATATTAGCATTCGAGACATTAGTTTGTTTTTCCCCTGGTAGCATTTCTTCTATGTTTTTTTGGACTGTAGGCGAAGCTGTTGCCAGAGTGGTTGTTAAAGTCAGGGTAGACTTCCTTCCAGTTTTCAGGGTCGTGGTTGTTGTAGAAGTCATTTCTTTTAATATTTGTTTTTGTTGTTGGATTATATTAGTTATGTTGTCCCAAATTACCATTCAGTATTATAACCCCTATATTAGAATTTCAATATCTAATTACTTAGTCTACCTATCTACTAAATAGTTGAATTCTGTGCCCTTAACTAGTAACTAAAATATATAAGTATATGATATTTTTGATCTTATGTCCTCAATCACGTATATAATTTTGTACAATCTATGCTATACTATGCAACACTACACAACACTATATGACATTCCATGTGATAAATATATATAACAAGTAATATGTCAAGTCCAACCAGGTTTCAGTTTTATCTGTATTTGTTAATTGTTATGCTCACCAGAAACTCAACAGTGCTTATTTTGTATTTGTGTTCTTATTGTATATATTTCTATTTTTTCCAGTTTCATCCATCCTGTTCCTTTAATAAAGCATCCAGATCTATGCACATGGTCTGTTTTATTGGGGGATAGGTGGGTTTAGTTGCATGTCAAGCTGCACACAGAGTAACATGTAGTGAGGACAGAACAGCTACACTTCCTTTTCTTTTTATTTTCTGAAATTCTGTATAAAGCACTTTCTGCTTTCAGGTATTAAATGTATTTTAATAGCAAGGGTTTACCATATTGCATCATTTGTACAGTTTTTTAACATACCTATAGACGATGCCATTTTTTTTCTTTTCCATGACATTTACATTTCCTGAAATACAATGTGCAATCTTTAGTGATCATCTCTCTTTTTCTTTTGTTGGAAGAAATATCCATCTGATTCAGTTCCAAGCCAGGAGAAAAACACTGGAAACATGGAGGCTGATTGGAAAGATGATTTAATAGTAAAGCAGAATCACCAAGCACATGTGATTCTCGGCAGCTGACCACATGCAGTTGAGAGGGGGGTATTTATACCTTCTCTTGGGCTTTGCACTTTGTTTCTGTGCAAGAATATGTATTCTATTGGCTGTTGTCAGACACCCATGGTACCATGTACAAATCCTAGGAATTTGTCTGAACTAAGCTTGGTTGAAGTTTGGCTGATGCAATGAAGGGACTTGTTGGGCAAAACCTATTGTGGCTGAGGGCTAAAAGTTGGCCTCTGCTTGGGGCAGGGAGCTGGAGCTCTGAATTTCTGTCTCCCTTAGAATTTTATTTCTTTTCTAGGTAAAATATTTTATCCTGCATTTTTAATATTTCTCAAAATATTTCTTCCAGGAGACGGGTGTGTGCTAACTTTCTACACTTTAAAAGCTACTTTATGAAACTTCTGGGCAGATGTATATTGAGATTAATTAAGTATCTATAAAGCAATGGGGAACTGCAGAGGGAAAAGAAGCATTAATATCTGAGAAGAATATAATCATGCCTCCAGGGTACCTAGAGGACTTAATGAGCAGGAAGTCCCAGTGTAATCCTTTTGGGGGGGCAAGATTTTTATTGTAATATACATATACACATCAATCCATAAACAGTGTGGCACCAATGCATCATAGTACAAACAAAAATAATAATATTAATCATTTCTCTTAATATACATATTTGCATTAAATTATAGTCCTTCATTGTTTGATTATTCAATATTTCAATATTTCTTCTAGTGCCGATCACCATATTATTTAAACATACCTAGTAGTTTCATTATTCAATTTCTTGTTTTATTTTTTATTTTTTTAAATAAGAAATCTCTTTTGGCAAGCAGTGTGGTTCTAGGTTTTAATCTCAGCACAAACATGACCATAGTTCCCTATTCATCTTTCTTATTCAATTTCATATCACTTTATTACTTATTGATATTAAATTCATTACACTTATTTTATCCAATCTCAGTTCATATCTTTTTCATTTAATTTTTCTTAGAATATTCCCATATCTTATTTTACCATATTATCTAAAGTTCTTATCTCATTTCTATATTCAATTGCCTTTATCTGTCACATTTGCAATTTTGTCAATCCTTATTCTATTAATTCTAAAAATTGTCTCCTTTTAGTTGTTAGTTTGAGCTAACCACATTCATTCTACTTAAATAACAATATTTCCCTATCTACTACATATCAAATATATGCATATTTTAAATCAGATTCCGGATAGTATTTTCTCATTCACCTTATAAATAATCTATACATTGCAAAAATGTTGATCTAGTCAATTAATTATAGAAACTGATATTAATCTTTCCATAGTTAGGAAGCCCTAGTGTAATCCTGTCAGCTGCTAACCTTCCCTCGCTACACCTCAATGTCTCTATTGTGCATGATTAGCAGATGACCTTTCTTTGCCAATTATTTAGACTACTCAGCTTTTTGCTAGCAGCTATGTTGTGACTGTGACTACTGCTAGAGGCGGGAAAGCCTCATTATTTTCTTCTCTTTCTCAGACTATAGAGATCGACCAACAGAATTATCCTATTAAAATGCATTTATAGTCTGAAAAGGGTTCTGTTTATTTTGAGTCTTCTCATAAGCTGAATTCAGCATTATTTTACTATAGCTACTTGTTTTTCCCCGTACGTTTTACACCCTGAAGTCCTGCAAAGCCTGCATAATGAAATAAATGTGAACTCATTTCATTTCTTTTTTATGCCTTACATATAATGAACACAAGACTTATTACCCTTCAGTTGAGAAGTTTAATTTCTACTACTGGTTTTAATTTAAAGCTGTTTTACAATTTACACTGGATTGCTCAGACTAAATTCTAAGGGAGGTGGACATTGTAAGGGAGGTGGACATAATACTATAGTATGATATTCAATGGGACAACAAAGTTAAAATAAATGTAAGGGTGATCCACACCCAGAGAATTTTTCCACATTTGCACATACATATATATATATATATATATGCAAATGAGTTGCAACACAGCAAACGACCCAGGAAATCACAGCACAAGACCAAGGATACCATAGCAATAAAACTCACAAGGTCATCACACAACCCATTACCCAAGCGGTTACAACACAGGAGACTAATGGAAAAGAGATCAAAACACAAACGACCCAGGAGATTACAACACAGGACCCAGGATACCACAACAAAAGACCTCTCAAGCCCATCACACAACCCATTACCCAAGCCATTAAAACACGGGAGGCTAATGGAAAAAAGATCACTACAAAACAAACAACCCAGGAGATTACAGCACAAGATCCAGGATATCTCGACAACAAAACTCGCAAGGCCATCACACAGTCCATTATACCAACATCAACTCCATCAACCAATCAAGAGGCAGCAGCACAGCCAACCAGCCCAGCACACTAGCCCCCCCACCAGTATTTATAGAGAGACGGCAGCTCCAATCACACACTGCTTGCACTGGCACAAAGCTGAAAGCACCAGCCTGAGGATGGTGAGTGGGACCTCGCCAAAACATCGCCAAGATACTCTTAATCTTACACGGGAAAAGACCTGAAGACACCTAGACATACATACATACATACATACATACATACATACATACATATATCTGAAATGGCTGTGAAAGTCTGACTCACAGACGAACACAATACAGAAGCCTGATGATGGCAGATGAGATTCTGCCGAAATGTTGCTACAACTTTAAAAGCACAACTATAATGACGTGGGAAAATACCCGAACAAAGCTGAATACCATACATGTAAGTACCCGCGAAAACTTAAGAATATATATATATATATGTTTTTAATATATATACACACACACACACACACATATATATATGTTTTTAATATATGTATATATATATATATATATATATATATATATATATATATATATATATATATATATATATATATATATATATATATAAAAACAGTTGAACACAGTGCAACTTTCTTGGTCATCCTTTTGGCCATACAAACTATAAAATAGAAATAAATATAACAGTTAATTTCCCCTTTTTCCTTATGTTGTTGATATAATGCTAGTTACATATTTGTTTCTATTTGCATTTATATACATATTTACAACCTTGCTTCTTATCCATCTCTTTTTTCTCTTTGTGATCTTTATATTCACATCATATCATATTTGTCCATTATATTTCATTTTCTTTAATTTACAAAACTTTTACTTTCATTCCTATAAAGCATCAACAATTTCTTTTTTCCCTTGACTCCAGCCATTGATACTTTTTACTCCAGACTTCATAATACTTTGTCTCACCCTTATCCTTAATTTCTAGAGTTAGTCTGTCCATCTCTGCACAGACTAATGTTTTTCTTATTATTTCGCTTTCTATAGGGGTGTCTTCATTCTTCCAGTTTTAGGCATAAACCAATCTCACAGCAGTTATTATATATAACGTTAAATATGTTGTTCCTTTGCTGTACTTCTCATCTATAATTCCCAATAGGAACATTTCTGATCTAAACTCTACTTTTTGGCTAACCATCTCTTCCATCCATACCTTTATTTTCCACCAGTACTTTTTTGCTTTTATGCATTTCCACTACATGTGATAATATGTCCCTATCTCCATGTTGCATTTCCAACATTGTGGTGATATACTTTTACTTGTTTTGGCCAGTCTAGTTGGAGGGAGGTGCCATCTGTAAAACATTTTATATTGGTTTTCTTTATATGAGGTTGCCAGTGTTGGTTTTCTATTTCTTTCCCATAGCTTTTGCCAATTGTCTAATTCAATATTGTAACCAAAATTCTTTGCCCATATTATCATTATTTCTTTAACTTGCTCCTCCTCCATTTTATATTCTAGTAAATAGTTGTATTTTCTCTTAATTGCTTTTTCCTCTGTTCCTAATAGTATCTTATCCAATGCCATCAATTCTCTCTGTATATCCCATTCATTCTTATCTTTCTTATATCTTGATTGGATTTGCAAGTATGCCCACCATTCAAGTTGTATCCCTTCTTCTATCAATTCTTGTCTGGATTTTAGTTCCCCCTTTTCATTTAATAATTCTTTGTACATAATAACTTTTCCCAGGTTCATAAAATTTGGATGCACTAATGCTTCTAGTGTTGAGAGCCATGCTGGGGTCTTTATGTAATTTTGCTGTTTAATTTTTATCCATAAAGCATTTCTTACATCATGCCTTTGGAAGTTCTGGTGGGCTTTATATCTTTCATCCCATAAAAAGGTGTGCCATCCTAATTGTAAATCATGTCCTACCAATGTTACTAACTTCCTATTTTTTAAATTTTATTCACTCTTGTACCCAATTTAGTATAGCAGCTACGTAATACAGCTCCCAGTCAAGCAAACCAAACCCCTCTTTCTTTAGCATCTTGTAATAGTTTTAATTTAATTCTCAGTTTCCTCCCGTGCCAAATAAATTTCTATGTTGTTTTATTCAGATCTTTGAAATATTTTTCTCTAATTTTATTGGTATATTTTGGAAAAGAAAAAGTATTTTCAGTAGAATGTTCATTTTTATTGCTACAATTCTTCCCATAAAGAGAGTTGCAGCTTTTTCCATCTTTCTAATTTCTTCTTTATTTGGTTGGTCAAATTAATATAATTATCCTCTTTAGTTGTTGTACACCTTGCTGTTATATTGTTGTATTCCCAAGTATTTTGCTTTCTTCTTGTCAGCCAAATCTTTTTTTTCTGTGAATTTAACATGTTTTTAACTATCATTTTAGTTTTAACTTTATTTATTTTTAATCCCACTACTTCCCCATACTCCTCCAGTACTTCCATAAGCCTTGGGGCCTGATTTTAGTGGTTCCTCTATAATAAATACAAGGTCATCAGCAAATGTCTGTAATTTATAAGTTCCTTTCTTAATATATAGCCTTCTAATTTGCTTGTCTTTCCTAATTATTCTTTTTTGCACTTCTAATGTTAGTATAAACAATAATGGTGATAGCGGATATCCTTGTCTTGTGCCTTTCCTAATTCTAAAGCTTCGCATTACTTCTCCATTTACTATTACTCTTGCCGAGGTACAGGGTGGCAGGACAGGGAGAACGGAGGTGAAGAAGTCTGGTGCAGGCTTCGAACACCTTTTCTGGCATCAGGAGCGATCCCCCAGGGATACACGAACCCCGGAGAGGTCCGTGTCAACGTGGAGATCCTCGAGCTGCAGAGGGGGGAAGGCAACCCCCCGACAGTGAAGAGGGAAGCTCCCGAGCCCGGCGCAAAAGAGTAAGCTGTCATTCTATGGCGGCTTCCAATCCGGTCTGCCACTTGAGTGAATAAGCAAAGCAGTGACAGCCTGCGAGATCGAGTAACAGGAACAGAGAAACGGTTTATAACTTGGATTCTTTGAAGACTGAAGGGAGCAGAATGACAGAAGAATGATAGCACAAATTCTTCTCTCCTGGTTGTGATTAGCACCTCTCGGAAGTCGGGCGGAGAGCGGCCAGAAAAGCAGTTGGGAAAATGGAAAGATTATAATGGAGAGCGGAAAAGCCTAAGCACAAAAGGAAAACACAGTTTTACCCTGTGAAGGGGAAGCTCTGGGAAAAGAGGGAGATTGCTAAAACCCGGAGATCGGAGGTCCGGAATTGGTGAGGGGCTTTATTTGACTTTTGGACCTTTCTTTTTGACTTTATTTGAGAAGAGGGAGGCGACGGAGGTGAAAGAATATTGACATTGATTGAGTCTTTTGAATCCTCAGATCTGAGCACAACATGACTATTACATCTACTTAATATTGTGGAGAAGACAAATTGAGCATTATATTGGACTTTGGAAGATTTGTATGTTGATTTAAAAGTTGGAAAGCAAAGAAAGAAGAAGCAGCAAGAGGAAGAAGGCAGAGGCGAACAGAAGGCTGGGAAAGACGGTTTTGGGACTGCAGATTAGTCAGCACATTACACCATCTGCTGATTGGAAGGCTGAAAAGAATCCTCTAGCTGGAAGATGGACCTTTAGTTCACCCAACTTGCTTTTTTTATTACGTGGTACTACTTAAGTTTACTAAGTTGGCACTATTTTCTCTTTAAGATGACTTCCTTGCTGTTTGTTTGTTGATTTTCTGAAGCTGTGGTAATCTCTCTTCTACCTTTTCTCTTATTGTCTTGCCCCCTGCCTCCCTATTGTATCTTCTAAATACCTTACATAATTCTACTTACTTGGGGGGGGGGGAAGGAGGATATACTATTATTATAGAGTTAAGAGATTACTGTTGTAAGTATTAATAGCAAAAAGGGATAAACTTTGTTGATATAATCTATTTATAAATTATTTAGACTACTTAAGACATTTAAGATTAATGCCTTAAAGTGTTAATTGATGTACTATTGCTGACCAATTCTCTTATTACATAGACTAGAATATTGTTGCAGATATCTATTTATGATATAGGGGAAAAGACTGTGGAGTGAGATATTAAATTGAAATACGTGAATAGACTTTCAAATACAGGACCCAAATACTGAATGGTGATTTGGGATAATATATATAAAATTGTGCATCAACAAAAACAAATATTTAGAGAGATGACATACACAACAACTATGGCCTTAAAAACAGGAAGGAAGGCTATCCCGACCCTATCGACTACGTTGACATCCACCCCACCAACAACTCAAAAAACTATCGAGGAGTCTTTAACAGGGGAAAAGCAGCCTAATGTCCCCAACATTAATATACAAACTTCCATATTATCCTTGCAGGAAGCTATATCTAAAATGCAAGAAATGATGATTAAAAATCACAAGGAAACTAGAGCAGATATAAGCGAATTGAAAGATGAGATGGGGAAACTGAAGGCTGAAATGAAAGCGGATTTATCGAAGGTGGAGGGTAAGATAGGGTCTCTACAGCAGGCCATGGAGAGAAATACTATTACTCTTGCCTTTTGTTTATATGTAGCTCTAAATATATTAATAAAATTTTCACCAAAATCCATATAATTCAGCTATTTAACATGAAATTCCAATTTATGTTATCAAGGGTTTTTTGTGCATCGAGGAATATCAATGCTACTTGCTTGTCACAATGAACTTCATAGTTTTCTAAAATGTCCAATATCGTTCTCATATTGTTACATAATTGTCTTTTGGGGAGAAATCCATTTTGATTGACATGTATAAATTCATTTAAGAATCTTTTAAGTCTTTCCGCAATTATTGCCATAAATATTTTATAAACTGAGTTCAATAATGATATGGGTCTACAATTTTGATCATTGTTAAATCTGCACCTTCTTTTGGTATTAATGCTGTGTTTCATTTGGTCCATGATACTGGTGTTTTTGCTTCTTTTAAAACTGCATTGAACACTTCTAATAATATTTGACCCAGTGGTTCCTGGAATTCTTTATATATTTCTACTGGTAGTCCATCAGGGCCTGCCATTTTGTTATTTTTCTGTTTTCTTCAGTATTTCAGTTCTGACAATTTTATGTCTGCATTTAGCATATCTTTTATTTCTTCTGAAAGTTTTGGCAATTCTACTTGCAAGATTGCGGGAAAAGAGACTCAAGACCAGTGTGACTTTTCAGCTCTTTATTTTTTGTATAGATCTGTGCTTGACCTCGGAGCCGTGGCAGCCCTTCATATAGGGATTGCTCGTGGCCCGCAACCAATGACGGCTCTTTGAATCTCCCGTGATCGGCCTGGCCAATCACGGTTGATTCCTATTGAGCCAATCATAATAGTTTACTTGAACCAATAACTGTGCAGCGTCTCTGGGCCAATCAGAAAAGGGTATTTCGAGTGTGCTAATATGGAACACCCCTCCCCTCTTCATTCAGTCCAACCTATGTAACATAGTCCCATAAGTAGGCGGGGCTTTTAACGTGTCTACTTGACCTGTGCAGCTCAGTTGTGTTGTTGCCTTCGGCTGGTTCGGACGGGATCATTGTCGTTCCTGTCCTTTTCGATGGAACCTCCTGGAAGAGTGAGTCAGGCCTACTGCTGCCGCTCCCTCCTGGTCTACCTGGGTTGGTCGAGTCCGCGGCTCTGCCGCTCCTGTCTGGTCTTTCCGGGCTGGTTGAGCTGGCTTGGGTGCTTCTTCCAGGAGAGGCTTCACATTGGTAATCTGCTGCCGGTTCCCTTCTGCCGAAGTCATCTGCCAGTAAGTAGTGTTGGTTTATTTTCTTGCCTATTGGTGTTGGTTGGGGATGTTCAGTTTGTTGTTGTGCTCTCAGAGGGTTTTCCCCTCCCTTTTGGTTAGTGTTTGGGGGTTCTACCCCCCTCTGGGTTTTTTATTATCATCTATTTTTGGTATTTGTGTGGTGCCCGTGTTGTCGGTGTTTTTCTCGGTTGTTCTCGACCTCAGTTGGTCGATGTGTTGTTTCCAGCTTCTTCCGTCTTCGGTTTCCAGCTGGTACGACCGGGGCCCCGTTACCTGGGTTATTTTGGCTGGTATCCAGAGTGGGTCTCCCATAAAGTTTTTGGCATATACTAAATCCCCTGGTGTAAATGTGCAGGATTTACTGGAAGAGTCTGGTGTTTTTTTTGGCGTTGTATGTTGGGTGCAGTCTGTCTAATTGTGACCGTAGTTTCCTGCCCATCAGGAGTTCTGCTAGGCTTTTGTTTGTAGATGTGCTGAGTGTTATGTGTTGTATCATCAGCATTTTATTTATTTTGTCTTTTATGTCCTCCGTGTCCATTTTTTCTAATGTGTCTTTGGTGTACCTAACCATTCGTTCCACCCTTCCATTCGCTGCTGGGTGAAAGACGCTGTTAAGGCATGTTGTATGACTCATTCAGCTAGGAATTTTTCGAACAACAATGCCGTGAATTGCGGCCCGTTGTCTGAAACTAGCAAGTCTGATAATCTATGGGTCACGAAAAGTTTTCTTAGTTGTTTGATGATGGCTTCTGTTGTTGTTGATTGCATGACGCTGACCTCCAGCCAATTTGAATAAGCATCGACAGTTATTAAAAATGTATGTCCCTTCGTAGCTCCCACGAAATCTATATGGACTCGTGACCAGGGGCCCCTAGGTGTCTTCCACTCGAGGGAATGAGCGGAAGGGGGGTTAGGCCTGGATTTCTGGCATTTGCCGCATGTTGCCACCCATGCCTCAATGTCTTTGTCCATCCCTGGCCACCAGACATAACTCCTGGCCAAGGATTTCATTTTGACGATCCCTGGGTGTGCCTCATGTAACATGTCCAACAACCTTGTTTGTATTTTTCTCAGAATTACAACTCTGTCCCCCCAAACTATGCATCCCTTTTGTGTAGATAGTTTGATTTGTTGATTTCAGAAGGTTTTGAACCTCTCGCTGTCATCGGTTTCTGGCCACCCCTTTTCCACCCAGTTTAAAACTTATGCCAGTTGCTTGTCTTTGACGGTTTCTTTGGCAATGTCTGGCATGGTCAAGGTTAAGTTGGGTAATGTTTCTATCTGAAGTATGGATGTGGTGGGAGCTGGGTCGTCTTCCAGGTCAGGGAGGGGGGAGCGGCTCAGTGCGTCAGCGTGTGATATGCTTTTCACTGGCCGGTGGATTAATTGGTAGTTGTAGGCGGCAAGGAACTCAGACCACCTTGTCATCCATGGTGACAAAATGTTTGGGGTGGCCTTGTTCCCCGCCAGTATTCCCAGAAGTGGTTTATGATCGGTAATGAGGGGGAAAGTCTTACCGTACAGGTATTCATGGAACTGCTTTACTCTGGTAATCGCTGCTAGTGCCTCCCTGTCCAGCTGGATGTAGTTCCTCTCTGCCCTGGACAATGTCTTGGAGTAGAACACGATTGGCGCTTCTCTCCCGTCCGGTAGTGTGTGGCTTAGGATGGCTTCAATGCCGAATGGTGATGCGTCACAGGTCACGGTTAACGGTAGGGTTTCGTTATATTGTATAAGAACTGATTCAGATGTCAGCAGGTCTTTTATTTTTTGAAATGCGGTTTCTTCCCGCTTGCCCCAGGACCAGGTCTCTATCTTATCTAATAGTCTATGTAGAGGCTCCTCCATCGTTGCCTTCTGTGGCAAGAAAACATTATAAAAGTTAATGAGTCCTAGGAATTCCTGCAGTTCTGTTTTGTTCTGTGGTCTGGGGGCTTCTTTGATGGCTTTAATTTTTTTCTCGGTGAGGTGGATTCCATTCTTGTCAATTAGGTACCCCAGGAATTCTACTTTTTCGGTGCATAGCTGGCACTTTTCTTTTTTTACTTTAAGTCCTGTCTCTTTAAATTTCTGCAGGACTTTTCTGAGGTGGCTTTCTAATTGATTTTTATCCTTGGCAGACACCAGCACATCATTGAAATAGGGCACCACCCCCTTTATTCCTTGTAACAGCCGTTCCATCAGGCTCTGGAACAACCTTGGAGCCACACTGACTCCGAATTGGAGTCTTTTGCAACAGAACGCCCCCCTGTGGGGCACAATGGTCTGTGCCTCTGCTGTCTCGGGTTCGACTGGCAGTTGCTGGTATGCCTGTGCCAGATCGAGCTTTGCGAAGACTTTTCCTCCCCCCAGTGAGTGTAGGAGATGCTGTACCACCAGAACAGGGTATGCACTCTGCTATAATGCGTGCTTGAGGGTGGCCTTATAGTCTCCGCAGATTCTCATGGACCTGTCTGGCTTTATTGGGGTTACTATCAGGGTTTCCCAGCGTGCGTGGTCTATCTGTTCCAGTACCCCTTGTGCGATGAGCTTGTCTAATTGCTCATTGATCTTCAGTTTGAGCATGAAAGGGACCCGCCTGGGCTTTAAATGGATGGGAGCTATGTTAGGATTTAAACTGAATGAAATTGGGGACCCCTGGTTTTTCCCCGTTGAACATGTCCTGGAAATCCTTAATCAGTTTCTCCTCCCAGTCCATCTCGGTGATGCTGTGTATGCCGGTCACTCCGATCCCTAGGGGCTCGAACCAGTCCCAGCAGACTTGGGCGATTCCAGTCCACAATGGTCAAAGGTAGGATTTCCGAGGGTTCCTTGAAGGTTATTTGGAAATGGCCGACTCCCACTATGGGAATCCGATTTCCCTGGTAGTCCTTCAGGGTCAGTCTCTGGCTCTCTAGCTAGCCTTTTCGTACGCTGGGTACCAGGCGCTTTATCATGTTTCAGGACACCATGGATAGGTAGGAACTGGAGTCGACCTCCATGCTGCACTGCTGGCCTTCGATACCGACCTGTACATGCACCTTCTGGGCATTGGTCGTGCTTGAGTGCCTCATGGTGATCGTTTGATGGGTTTCCTCCTTCCAGTGGGCCTGGTTGAGTTGCTTGCTTTTGCTGTCACGGCTCCATCGGCTTTCTGTGTGCCTGTCTCTTGTCCTGGGGGGGGTGCTGTCTCGTCACCTCGGGCTGTAACCCTTCTTATTACGGCAGACCGTAGCAATGTGTCCCCATTTCTCACAGTGCTGGCAGATAGTATCTAGGAACCAGCACTCGGAACGGGGGTGGTCTCCTCTGCACCCGGCGCACTGGAACCCCAACTTACAACCTCTCCTTTCCCATCTGTCTCGTTCTGATTGGAGTCTGTGTATTTCCTCCTCCTCGTCATTAGTCTCAGAGGGGGAATCAAAGTCCTCATGGTATGCAGTCATGCTGGTGGCTTTTTGGTTCCCCTCTGATCTCTTCTCCTGGGGCTGGCTTGCTTCCGTTGGTGTTTGCTGTGTGACTGCGTTCATTTGCCACATGGCGACTGCTGACTTTTTCACGGTTTCAGCTGCGGTGGCCTCAGCTATGGCTTCTGCGGCCGTGATGTCTGGCCGGGTCAGCAAATGGCTCTGGATTGTGGGGTCTCTTAGCCCAAGGACCATGCGGTCTCCCATGGCTTCGTCCATGTTGGAAACCCACATGCACCTCCAATGTTCCTTAGCGCCATCACGAAATCTCCGACGCTTTCCCCTTCTTTCTGGTCCCATCTGTAAAACTCCTGCCTCCAGACGAGATTTGGGATGGCTGGTGCATAATGGGCCCGCAGCAACCGATCCAGGTCGGCCCATACCATCTGTTTAACGTCCCCAGGCTTTGCCAATGCCTTGGCCATTTTGAACACTGCGGGCCCGCAGTGTGTCAGGAACACGGCTCTCTTCCTCTGGTCAGTCATGTCCTGCAGGTTGTTGCTTTCGAGGAACATGAGGAACCGATTGATATACGATTTCCAGTCCTCTGCCGCTTGGTCGAAAGGTGTGGGTGGCGAGTTGCTGCCGGCCATCTCGTCAGTTGGTCAGTTCTGGTCACCACGTGCTCAGCTGGTCTCTTGTCTCAGAATCCCATCCTCATCGCCAGTGCAAGATCGTGGGAAAAGAGACTCGAGAGCAGTGTGACTTTTCAGCTCTTTATTTTTTGTATAGATCTGTGCTTGACCTCAGAGCCGCAGCAGCCCTTCATATAGGGATTGCTTGTGGCTCGCAATGATGGCTCTTTGAATCTCCCACGATCAGCCTGGCCAATCGCGGTTGATTCCTATTGAGCCAATCATAATAGTTTACTTGGACCAATCACTGTGCAGCGTCTCTGGGCCAATCAGAAAAGGGTATTTCGAGTATGCTAATATGAAACACTACTTTCTTCAGACACTGTAATATCTTCATCGTCATCATATAACTTTTCATAATAATCTTGAACTATTTTATTCTTCTCTTTGCTTTAATAACACATAATTCCTTCCTCATTTTGTACTTTGCTAATCTAGCTTTTTTCTTTTTTCAGTTTATGTGCTAACCATCTCCCTGTTTTGTTGGCGTTTTCAAAGAAATTTTGATTATTCCTTTTTATTTGTTGTGCTAGCTCTCCTTTTTCAAGAATGTTCATTTTATATTTGACTAATTCCATTTGTTGTTTTAAGGTTCCTTTCTGTGGCTCTCTTTGTAGTTCTAATTTTCTGAATTCATCTTCTAAACTTTCTAGTTGCTTCTTCTTTTTATTTTATTTTGCCATATATCCTATAGCCACACCCCTCATATATGCTTTCATGGTATACCATAGATTTTGTATATTCATGTCCTCCTTCTTATTATCTTGGAAGAACAAACATCTTCCATCCTCAATTTAAATTCTTTGTGATTTAGGACTGATCTCTTTAGGATCCACCTGCCTCTCTTTTTCTTCCCCTTCCATGTAATTTTCAATGGATTGTGGTCAGCCCAAATATTGGTATCTATTTCTGCCTCCTCCACCTCTTGTAGTTCCATCAACATCCAAATCATGTCAGTTCTGGACCATGATTGGTGCCTGCTTGAATAGTATGTGTACAGGCTTTTCTTTTGATTCCTTTCTCTCCAAATGTCTTGAATTCCCAGTTCCTCTGCCATCTTAAAAAATGGTTTGGGTAATATTCTTCTAATTCCTTTTCGTTCTCTGTTGTTTTTGTAATCTATTTTTTTTGGTTAGTTATCGCATTGAAATCCCCCATAATACAAATATGGCCACATTCTATCTCTTGTATAATGTTATGTAGTTTCTTATAAAACTGTTCTAATCCGCTATTCTACTAACATCACTCGTTTTTTATTTAGTATTGTTTCTACAATCAATATCCTGCCTTCATTGTCTTTATAAATTTACTTTGCTGTAAATATAATAATATATATTACTACCCCTCTTTTTTTGTATTGTAATAGTGATGTAAACATGTTTCCCAATTTGGGGTAGTCCAATCGGTATTTGTGCTGTTCTTTTATGTGTATTTCTTGGATCTCTATTATATCCAGGTTCATTTTATTGAGTTTATTAAAAGTTTTTTTTCCCTTTTTTGAGGTGAATTCAGCCCATTTATGTTCAATGATAACATCCATATTTCTTCCTGCATTCTATATTTATTTATTTATTCATTTATTTATTTAGTTTGTCAATTGCTTACAAGATAATAGGTATAAGTAAAAACATAGTTATGAATACATGGATACATATAAGAAAAATAAAAAATAAAAGAAACAATAGGATAGGGATGGTAGGCACATTGGTGTTCTTATGCAGACCTCTTAGGAAAGGGGTGAGGTTAATAGTAGACAGTCTAAGGTTAAAGTTTTTGGGGTTTGGAGAAGAAACCACAGAGTCAGGTAGAGTATTCCAGACATTGACCATTCTGATGCTGAAGTCGTATTTCTTGCAATCAAGTTTGGTGCAATTAACCTTGAGTTTGTATCCATTGTTTGCTCTTGCATTGTTATGGTTGAAGCTGAAGTATTCATTGACAGGTAGCACATTGCAATGTATGCTTTTATATACTATACTTAGATCGGACTGAAGGAGGCATAGTTCTAGGTTTTCTAGGTCTAGAATTTCAAGTCTGGTGGCATAAGGTATTCTACAATGAGTAGAAGAATGGAGAACTCTTCTTGTGAAATATTTCTGGACTTTCTCAACTGTGTTAATATCAGATATGTAATGTGGGCTCCAGACTGATGAGCTGTATTTGAGTATTGGTCTAGCAAATGTTTTGTATGCTCTAGTTATTAGTGTAAGATTACCAGAGAAAAAGCTATGTAATATTAGGTTAACAACTCTTAACGCCTTTTTGGCTATGTAGTTACAGTGGAATCTAGCACTTAGATCGTTAAAGATGAGTACTCCAAGATCCTTGACAGAATTTGGATCATCAACAAGGTCTTGACTATTCAGTCTGTATTTTATTTTCTGATTTTGTTTTGCCAATATGTAGGACAGAGCATTTATTTGTTGAGATTTGAAGTTGCCATTTGTTTGACCATTCTGATACATAGTCAAGATCTTTTTGAAGGGTAGCAGTATTGTCTGTGGTGTTGAATAGCTTTACATCATCAGCAAAGAGAATGCAGTTGCTCTTAATATGATCACAGAGGTTATTTATGTAGAGTATGAAAAGAGTTGGTCCTAGAACACTGCCTTGGGGGACACCACTGTTGACAGGTACAGAATTTGATAGGACACTCCCACTTTTGACCATTTGTTGTCTGTTTGACAGAAATGCTTCTATCCAGTTATGCAGGTGTCCAGAGATACCATAAGATTTTAGTTTTAGGAGTAGTTTGTTGTGTACCACTGAATCAAAGGCTTTACAGAAGTCTATGTAGATTGCGTCAATTGCTTTGCCCTGATCGAGTTGTGTAGTCCATATGTTTTTGCAGTGTGAGAGTTGCAGATTATATGATAGTTTTTTCCTAAAACCAAATTGTTTATTAGAGAGTAGGTTTGTCTCTAAGTGGAGGATGATGGATTGGTTAATAATTGATTCCATGACTTTACAGGTGACGCAGCATAAAGAGATTGGTCTGTAATTTTCAACTAGGCTGGGGTCTCCCTTTTTGAAGATGGGGATGATGGTGGCTTGTGACCATAGTTTGGGCAAGGACCTGGTCCTGAAAGATTTTTCAAAGATTATGCTTAGAGATTTAGTTATGGCAGTGCATAGCTTTTTAAAGAAGTAGGCACATATTCTGTCCAGTCCAATAGATAGAGATGGTTTTAGATTGCGTAGTGCTTTTTCAACATTTTCTTCTGTAAAATGGATATGTCTAAGATCATTGTACTTGTCTGTGGTTTGACTAGGAAATACTGGGCATGATCCATTGCTGTTTACAAATACTGAGCCAAAGAATGTGTTAAAGATGTTGGCTTTAATGGTGTTGTCGTTGCAGTCTTTACCATTAGGTCCTTTCAGGGGTGGGATGGACCTTGAGTCTGTTAGTTTGTTGTTTACAAAATTGTAGAAAGAGCGGGTGGAATTGGTGCGTAGGTTTTCCTCTTGTTTAATGTGATAATTGGTGCATTCAGTCTTTTAGTGGCATAAATTTTTATATTGGCTTTTGAAGTTGGCAACGTGACCAGATTTGTTTTTCTGCCAAAGTGATTTCTTTTTGGATTGAAGCTTCCTTATTGTTATGGGTAATTTGTTTTTTTCTGGTTTGGGGAGTTGTTATTTGTACATATAGTTTGATGACTCTTTTGACTTCAAGTAAAAATATGTACAGTACTGCATTCAGTGAATAGAAATTGCCAATCAAGGGATGAGAGATCGTTATTTATAAGATCATAGTTGCCTTTTTTGAAGTTATAATTGGGGATCCCATCGTTGTGTTGATTTTTGTGTGGATGTATGTTGAGACAAAAGTCAATCATGCTGTGATCACTGTTGGAAAAGGGTTCTTTAATTTGTATTCTGTAAAGTGAATTAAAACTATTGCAGAAGATGAGAACAAGGCAGTTGTTAAATCTAGTGTTGTTGGCTACTAGTTGTTCTAGTCCCAGATTTGTTACTGCATTGTAGAAGGTTGCAAGTGAGGGTTCTGTTGTACATTCGTTAAGGGTCCAGTTAATATGAGACAGATTAAAGTCAACAAGAAAGATAAAAGCATGTGGGCAGGATGCTGCCCATGTTAGTAGTGTATTTAGCTTGTTTTTATGTTTGATGTCATGATCAGGGGCTCTGTAACATAGTAAGAACCAAAATGTGATATTTAAGGACAGTTCACAGATGATGGTCTCAAGAATAGCAAGCTCCTGGGTTACTTAAATATTTTTTAGATGTAGGGACTTTTTATAGAAGTTAGCAACACGACCTCTTCTACAGATTTCACAATCAGATGGGTAAACATGATAGTCTATTACTGTGGTAATGGAGTCAGGGAGAGATGCGTTGAGCCATGTTTTACAGACAAATATGATGTTGAATTTAGCCATATTTAGTAAGAGGAGAAATTCAGGTATTTTATTTATTTGCATTGAGTAGCTTGCATTTAAGGCCAATTGTGGTTGGAATAGAGGTAGTTAGGGGCCTGCATGCCTAGTTTGGATTGATGTTGCATTGGACGGGGTGGAGTTGGATGTGGAGTTGTGGGTTGTGGGACTTTCTTTTGATGCAATCAGCATGGTAGTCAATGTACAGGTCCTTTTCTCCATTGTCTAGATGGTTTTTGAGTTCTGCGCGGAGTTCACAGGAGTGGATTCTTTGCAGTATGGATAAGTCTGGTCTTGAGCAAAGTTTTTTATGGGTGGGATTGCAATGTCATTTATTGTATGAATGGATATGCGTTTGCTGGACTCATTTTTGCAAACAACTCTACAAAATCTTGGGGCCACAGAGCTGTCATTGTATTTGCACCCAGGGCCATCTCTGGTTATTTCAATGATATCTGCAGAAGAGATGTTTGTAGTATTTGAGTTCCTTATGATATCACAAACTTTGGTGATGTCGTCTGATTCTTTGGTGTCTTCGAGACCAAATAAGATGGCATTTGGACATTTCTGTTCACATTCCATGGTGTCTCTGATGAGTAAGGTGATATAATTTGTGGAATTATTTGATGGGATAGTAATTGTTTGTGGTTGTTGTTTGGTGGTTATTTTTGGTTGTAGTTGTGATTGTAGTTGAGGTAGTGGTTGTGGTAATTGTGGGATTTGATTTTGAGCTGATAGGTAATCACTTATCTGTGCTGTATTTTTTTTTAAAGAGAGATTAGGCTTGAATGTGTAGTTGTTTCAAAACGTGTTGCTAAGCATTGTTCTACTGAGTGAATGAGGGATTCTATGCTTTCAATTCTGTCAGGCAGGGTACTCAGTTTGTTTAGCTTAGGAAAACGTGATGGACATAGACAAAAGAATATATCTGAATTTTTAACAATATCAGCTAGGCTTTTGTTTGTGTTTAAGCAGGCAGGGTGGGCTTGATTGTTGCATAGGCAGCATTTGATGTTAATTTCGCTTTCATTGATGGTTTCAAGACATCTGAAACATGTGCAGGAGTCTGGGAGGTTACTGGTAGAGATATTTTTCTTTTGTTTTGGTTTAGAGTTTTTGGCTGGCATGGTCAATGGCAATAGTACATTAAACAATTACAATAGCTAGTTAATGTGATAGGTATAAACAGTTACTTAATGACTGTTGGTAATTAATAAATGTTAATTGATATGTTAGAGAACAAATCAAAAGTAAGGTTACTTATTACTAAAAAGCAATCAGTCGATTATTCATATCACTCTAATCAAATAATTTTGCTAAGCAACAAACAGCCTAATTAATTACATTAATCACTAACTTATCTCTTACTTATATCTAGTTTTTATACCCCTTGTTCTGGTTTCTTTTAATTCTTCTCTCAATTCTCTTTTCTTTCTCTCTTTACTTTTGATTTCTTCTCTTTTTTCATTTCCCCTTTCTCTCACTTGTATTTCTTTCTCTTCTCTGACCAATACTCTTGATTCTTGTTCTCTTTCTTCTTCTACTTCTCTTTCTTCTATTACATCTTCACTGCCAAAAATCTCTTTGTAGAACTACTCTACTTTTTCCAGGGTGTCTACTCTAATTATCTTCTCCTGTTATATAATCATTATTCCCTCTGGAGTCAACCATCTAAAATTGATGTTCTCTCTGGTCAGTTTAGATGTCAGAAATTGATATGGTTTTCATAGGTCCCTGATTCTTTTTGGCACTTGTTCAATACTATGAGCTGTTTCTCCCTATACTCTAATGGATCATCTCTTGTTCTGTGATGAATCTTGTCTCTGATTGATTTTTTTACAAATCTAACATGAATTTCTTTCAGTAAGTTGTGGCATCTTGTCTTTTTTTTTTTCAAACAAACTTTATTGATTACAAAACCAAAATATCAAACAAACACAACACAGAAGAAGAAAAAAACGAAATAGAAAAAAAAGAAGATGATTAAAAAACTAACAATTCTACTATCGACAGTCTATGGTTCCTTGTTTGTTATCAATATTGGTGATAGATTTACAAATACAAGGGGAATAGACTCCCCTTGTTCCTGTGCCTCGCTGCTGCCACTCTGGAGGCTCTGGAGTCAGCATACAACTCCCAGATGATCCTGGTCCCATCTTTGCTTCGGACCCAGGACCCTCATCCGAGTGCTCCCCAGACTTCCAGACTGGTCCCCATTCTTCCCCACTATCTGATTCCACTGCCGTCTGCACAGGCTGCCAGCGAGCCATAACAATAGATTCCTTTTTAAAAAAATTAACAAATAGCAGATGTCTCTCTTATGCTTCTTCTATAATGGAGTTCTGTGCCAAAACAGCTCTGTCATTGTCAGTCAGCTCTGCCTGTTAGTCAATTTCCTCTTATTAAAGGTTGTTACCAATCTTTCATAGTCCTGCAAAAAAAAAAAAAAAAAAACTCCAGCCAAAATCTCTTAAATTAACACAGTCTCACTTCATGTTGTACAGTTCTTTTATTCTTAATTTAATTTAATTTGGAATTCCTAATTTTGCCCCAGGTCTTCTTCATTGCTATCTGAGAGAGGCCTCCTCCCTCTATCTACTTGGGCTTTTTTTCTTTTTTGATTCTTTGGGGAATCCTCTGGAAAGCTCTTTCTCCCAGATTCACTCACGTTTCACATCAAGGTTCCTTTTTGCCAGCTCCAGTTGCTCCATTGTTCTGCCTCTTCACCACTTTTGTTGTCCAGCTGTCAAGCCTCTGTAGTGGCCATTGTGGCCACTTTCCTCCTTCCCTCGATCATCCAGACCTCCTCAGCCTTCAAGTTTCGACCTCTGCCTGAAACTCACTCCGCCAAACGTTCTTTCCAGTTCCCCTCCAGGAGATAGTGGCTCCAAAAACTCCCCATGGAGCCAGTTGAACAGGTAAAGAATGGCTGTGCGTTTCAGAAAGCCATTTTGCACAACCAGTTGGCTCAGCAGCTGGACCCGCCTCCCTCCAAATTTGTTTTTGTGACCATAAAATTCTTCTGAAACCACTTTGAGAATTAACAGGCAACCCTGCCAAGTATAAAGAAACAATTGCTGATATCTAGTCTAAAAATACTGTTGAATAAAAGTAATTTATTAATTGGCTTAAATCCAGATGATTGAAGATAATGAAAATTCACCGTCCTCTTTTAGAATCCTTGCAATGCAATGCCAAGCATTTAGAACAGATTGAAGGATGTAAAGCAGAGATTCACTTGTCCATTTTGGGAGAATGGTGTGGTTTTTTTTTAATGGACTTTAATTTTTTCTCTGACCTCTATATTTCTAAGAACTAGAAATATTGCAGGTGTCAAGTTCTGACCAATGCCCTAACAAAAATGAGAGTCTCAAGCTATCTAGCAATAAAAATCCATCTGTTTCTTAGGAGCACCATGTTGGCAGTACCTAGGTGAAGCCAGCTCTGATTTCACCCACTTCACACCTTGCCTCTGATCCTATTTCCCCTTCCTCCGAAAATGTCTCACCAGTCACATTCCCCCAAAGAAGCAATTTTGTAGGTCGTAGAAGTCACTCCCTCCAGCCATTGCAGGTCTCCATGGAGATGGCCTTGAGTTCAGCTGGCAGGCTGTATTGAGTTTTGACTGAGAGGTAAATTCTTCGGTGCAGCTGTGAGGTGTGATTTCCCATCCCTTTGCCTATGGCAACTCAGGAGCAGGTCAGGAAATTTCATGAGTTGACATTCAGCTTCCCTCACTTCCTGAAGGAAACATGTGCAAAGCAAAAATAATTTGAATACAGCTGTATCATTTTAAGGGTGAGATCCCCCCCAGGCTTGGTTGGGTCCTTTTCATGGATTCTAGCTATGAGGCAATTAGCTTGGATGCTCCTGCTCTTTACCCAGGATGCCTCTGATAGAGGGTAGCCCCTCCATTTAATCAAGTATTGGAGTTGCCCATTTATGCTACCTAGAGTCAAGGATGCATTGTACCTTGTAATGGGTTTGACCCCCTATGACCACTGGATCCAGGGGCTCACGGGATGGTGGTCTCAGGGTTGACCCAACCACAGGTTTTAAGAGGCTGCTGTGGAATACCAGGTGTATTTTCCCCTGTAGTCAGGGCAGCTTCAGTTGTACCATGACTGGGTTGATAATTTTTATTATGGGGAATGGTTCCATGAACTTAATTCCCAGCTTTTTGCTGGGAAGCTTTAGCCTGGCAAGTGGGCTGAGGGTAGTCCATTGCAGGGTACGAAATGTGCCTACTTGGAGAATAAGTCAATCACATTCCAGATCACTGTATTTCCCCACTTTGGGGCAGCTCAACCATAAAATCCATTGTGATCTCCTCCCATGGTCTCGTTGGCTTTGCCACCTGTTGCAGCAATCTGGGGGTCTTCCTGGTTTCCTTTTCATAGTGGAGCTTTTTACATAGCTGTCTACATCTTTCTTCATGCCAGGCCACCAGGATTGTCTCCTCACTAGGTATAATATTTTTAGGAACCCAAAGTGGCCTGTAGATTTGACATCATGACTACCCCGGAGAATGAATGTGCACAGGGACTTGGGGACATCGTGTTTTGCCCCCTTCCATGCTAGGTCCTCCCTTTTTGTCAAGATATGTTTGTTCTCATGGAACCAAGGATCCATGACATGTTTCAATTTCAGTTTTGAGGTTCACTGGCTTGTGGGTTGGTCTTGCCAGTTCTTGCATTGTTGATGGGTGGTGGCTTGGGTCATGGTTTGGATAAGAGGGATGATAGTGTCTACTACCTCCTCCCACTCACATTTGTATTAGGGCATGCGGGAGAGGCATCAGTTAGGAAATGCCTCCTCCCGGGATGTGGCATGTGGCCCTTTAGGGTCTCAGTAAAGATAAGGATGCCACCAGGTAGACAGGGTCCCCCTTGGAGAGGTGCTCATTCAGCACTTCATTTATCAATTGCATAAACACCACCAGGGGGCCCTGCAGTCCAAAAGGCATCACTTTGAATTGGAAGCTTCCTAGGGGCAGTTGAAAGCTGTTTTCCATTCATCTCCTTCCCTGATTTGGACTCGGTAATATGTTTCTCTGAGGTCTAGTTTAGTGGAAACCTTGACTTTGTCTAAGTGGGACATCATGTCCTTCCTGAGGGGGAAGAGGTTGTGTATGCATACACCATTAATCCCCCAGAAGTCTGTGCATAATCTCATAGTTCCATCTTTTTTTTCTTTAAATAGGACAGTTTGGGTTTGGAAATCTTGGCCCCGGGGATTATTTTGATGGTGCAGTCTGTTGCACAGTGGAGAGGGGGGTTGGACATTGCTCTGTTTCACTGAACACTTCAGCGAGGTCCTGGTATTCTCTAGGGATCCTTTTAGCCTCTGGAGTTTGTTTGGAGGTGGTTGCCAGTTGTTCTGATGGGACCATTGGAGGAGTTCCCTGTGTGGACACTGCCTCTATATGCTGGTGTGGAGGGGGTTGGGGTGTCTCTTGCTATTCTTAGCCTCTGGCTGCCTCCTTTCCACCAGACAGTTGGTGGAATAGTCCACTTGTCTAGCCAAGATAGACCTAGTATGACTGTCCCTGTCATTTTAGGAGCTATTACAAATCAAATTGATTCTCAGTGCTCCTAGCTCTAGCCTCACTGGTTCAATCAGGTGGGTGGTGTGGGCTCTCTCCAATAGGGACCTGTCAACTTGCTCAAACTTAATTGGGTAGGCCAATTTCTTCACTCTGATCCCTAATGTCAGGGCCATGGGCAAGTTGATGAAACATCTGGTGCAGCCTGAGTCTATTAGGGCTTCAAAAGTGCTCTGGGTACAAAAACTGGAAGTAATGTTGTGGCGACACCAGTAGCAAGGGAACGGAGCTCTCTGTCCCTGCACTGGCGTTCTCTGTGTTTGTGGGCTCTGGAGGGGGCCAAACCTACCCTGGAAGGGTGGTTAAGCAAAGGAGAGGTACCTTGTGAGTTCCAGGGGAGAATTTCCCTGTAGAGCCCCCAGGCTATTACTCTCTAAGTCACGACACAAAGAAGAGGCAGCCAAAATGGCCACCACACAGCCAGAGACAGCTTCAACTTAAGAAGAGCGCAGGAGCGGAGTTAGTGACAATGTGGAACTGGGTGAGAACTATCCTTTTTAATTTAAAATATAACCCTGAGAAGAATATTTTGAAAAGTGGACTCAGACATATATTAAGTGGCTGCATTCTAGCTACTGGAGTAAGAAGTTAATATCTTAAAATACAGAAAATTGGACTTAAAGATTGGAATAAAGCGAAAGCTGATTTAAGAGCACCATCTATGTCAAAAGAAAAAACAGATCCCCTAAGTTTGGGAAAGACCTGGTGTTATGATAATTAAAAGTGAGTATTTTATTATTGAAAGACCCCTGAAAGTTACTATATAAGACTCAAATGGTAAAGGGACGTATGAAGATTTCACCCTTGGACCATTTAAAAGATTAGATTGATTAATTTCAGGACACAAAGATCCTTGGATATTGGACATTGGTTTTTTAGTTTGAAAAGTGGCTTTGACTTGGATAAAGGACAGTTGGACAATTGGCTAGGAAGAAATAAAAGAAACAAGAACAAAGATGAGTGAAATTTACAAAGAAATTGCATTTGATTTTCAGGAAATAAAAGATACACTGGCAAGAGGATTTGAAAATATTTTGAATAAAATAAAATACATGAACTCAGAGCTTGAAATTGAGATACAAATGACAAGAAGAAAGTAGGAAGAGGAGGAGCCAACTGAAAGAGGAACTAAAAATAAAAAGGAAATAAAAATAAATATAATGATTGATGTAAACCAAGAGGAGAGTATTATAAAGGAAATTAAACAGGAATTGGAATTGCAAAGAGAAATCTTAGGGAGAAAAATAGGGATAAGAGTAGATAACTTTAAAATGAGACAATGGAACATAATAGATAAGGAATAAATGTTTAAGAGGAAAGGTCAAAAAGTGGTAGATAGGAACGGAAATATAGTAGAGGAATATGGGAGACAAGCTAAGAAGCGAAAAACCAAAGCTTTAATGGAAATAAGAGATGAGAGTTAAAAGAAAAAGGAAAACATTGTGAAGTATTATACAAGACAATGAAAGCCAAAATTTAATAAAAATATAATGATATTATGTGAATTGTATAAGTTGATAAAAGTAAGAATGATGAATGTTATGGTATTATAATGTGACTAGACAGGGGATTTTTTCTTTTTTAAATATAATAAATACTCAGAAATTAATAGGGGGATAGATAATAGGAATTTATAATTTAATATAAATTTGTAAAATGCTATTATAATTATATGATTAGGTAAACACTGCAAATATGATTATTAATATATAATTGGTAGTAAAAAGAGTGAGGTTAAGAATATAGAGACTGACATAAAAATGTACTGTAATATTGAATAATTAAGATTGATAATTTAACAATTATATGTATTAATATCAAATTTGAAAAATTGTCAACTATATTAAATAGGAGGAATATTGTCATATTTGTATGAAAATGTAAGACACTACAGAACCACACTGTTCACACATTGATTTTTGTTGTAACAAAAAATAAAAAACATTATTGAAAAAAAAAGCGCTCTGGGTCCTTGTTTTAGGGGTGTGCGGCATATTGGGAAGGTGAAAGGGTGGATGGGTTCACTCACCATCGGGTCGTTTTCCCCCTTGTCCTTACTGTCATAGGGTTCTAGTGGTTGGTCATCATTTGGGGTTCCCCCCCCCTTTGGCTGGGTGGTGGGATTCATTTTTTTTTACTACCGGTTCTGTGGGCGTGGCTTATTTGGTGGGTGTGGCTGAGTGGTCATGTGACTGGGTGGGCATGGCTTGGTGGTCATGTGACCGGGTGGGCGTGCTTGGTCATATGATTGGGTGGGCGTGGCCAACTCAATGTCACTCACGTCAAGGGGTGCCTTGCCTGGCCCCTCCCCTCCCAGCCATTTCTTATCACACCCAGCCTCAACATATCTATAGTTCTGTAAAAATGTTATTCACCTTTTCTGACTTTATTATCTACATACTATAGATGTACTTTCATGGATCACTGAAAGGAGGAAATGGCTCACATGCCTTGCCCAAGAGGGTGATAGGCAACAGGCTTTTAAGGGCTGCCACAAAGAAGTTTGGGCAACGTATTGTCCAAAGAAGCAGAATGGAAACAAGAAGCAATGGATGTAAACTGAACAAAGAGAGAAGCAACCTAAAACTAAGGAGAAACTTCCTGATGGGAGAACAATTAACTAGTGGACCTGCTTGTCTCCAGAAGTTCTGGGTGCTCCAACACTGGAAGTGTCCGCCTTCAAGATTTCTTTCCTTTGCTTTGCATCTTTCAGCTGTCATGAGTAATGGGGGGGTCCAGAATAAACTCTATAAGTTGGGGGGGAAGTTTCTTGTTTATGCTTCTTTCTTTTGCTATGCGCATGCTCACCTCTTTATCAAAATATGTCAAGGTCAACGGACAGATGCCACATCACCACCTGAAAATGCCCACATGATGTTACATACAATTTTTAATTGGATGGACAGTTTGAATTATTGTGGGTAGGAACGTTGCCATCACTTTGTATATGTGATTTACACGCTCATTTTCTCAGATTCAGAATTCCTTTGATGCTACCACTTGATTTCCACCCGGAGAATTAATATTTTTCTTCCAAGGGGGTCTGAAAACAATGTTTAATCCAGCCAGTGACCAAGAAGACCTGGGAGTGGTGGGAAGGGCAATTTGCCTGCTGCTAGATGCTGCAGGGGAAGCTGAGTTGTTAGCAGAATTACATCTTGATGAGAAACCAGCCGTAAAGCCTAAATGGTCTCTGGGAGGAGATCGGAGGAAGAAACCCCTCCAGGCGTGATCACTACTTGATGGCACAGAAGAGAAGAATCATGGCAAGAGGATGAAAGAAGGAATCTTTTATTAGCTCAAGCCCTGCATCTTCTGAATGAAGATGTCGGAGGAATTCATGCTGATCAGAGGTATGAGAGGGAAAAGGGGGAGGCATCTGGGAGAGCCCAAGCCACTGTCCCCATAAATCAATCTGGGCCAGCGCAACAGGCTGTAGCAGCTCAGGGCCCCCCGGCAGGGGGAGCAATTGCCCGAAGGCATCGAACTCCAAAGGTGCCTCCACTGGAAGTAAAATATGGAGGGGATCCCAAGGAGTTAGGATTCTTCCTAGCCCAGGTCTGGATTCACATGGAAGGATATCGGGAGGATTTTTCCTCAAAAGCAGCTAAAGATAGATGTGTTGCCCAGGCTTTGGAAGGGACAGCTGCAAAATGGATGGTGATTTTGCATAATGATAATGCCCCCCAGTTGATGAATTATGACCTGTTCATGACAGCATTGCATGCCAGATCTGAAGACCCACTAGCCGAACATAAGGCTAGGATTAGGATAAAAACCATAAATTAGGAGCAGAGATCAGTGGCCTAATACACTCAGGAATTTAGAGAGCTGGCATGCTATATTCGAGGCTGGTCCCAGGGAGCCCTGATAGAAGTTTTTAAAAATGGGCTGAACAAAGATGTTTATCAAAGCTGCATTGCCAGAAGTGAGTTGCAGCTGTGGTATGTGCTGGCAGCAGAAGTGGAAATTGATCTGACCTGAAACAGATGCCGGGGGGGCTAGGTTGGAGTAAGCCATCCCCCACCAGCCCTCAAAAAGCCTCAAAACCTCAAAAGGGAGGGCGGCAAGCAAAACCCAAGACTACTGCATGCTTCTGATGTGGGAAGGAAAGTTACCAGGCTTCAGACTGTTGTGCCAAGCTAGAGCCAAAGGGGGCACCAGGAGGAGGAAGAAAACCCAAAAAAACTCCAGTCAAGCCTCGTGAAATGGCTCTTAAAGTGGAGGAGGTTGTAGAGATTGCCCCTCCAAAAGGAGAGGAGCTGGGAACTGTGACTTCTTCCGGTGAAAGTGAATCCGAATTGGAAGACGACCCTCTTGTAAATCCAAATAAGGGCCCCATGACCATCCCAGTGAGATTAAGGGTACCCACGTCGGGAGCCCAAGGAGAAATGTTAGCTTTGTTAGACTCTGGGTGCACAAGATGCATAATCAGTTCAGAAGTCGTAGAGAAACTGGGTTTAAGTCTAAGAACTTTAAAAACTCCCATAGCACTTTGCCAACTGGATGGATCGGTAGCTGGGGGTGGCCCTGCACATTTCATAATGGAACCAGTGGAAATGACGATGGGGAGACATATAGAGACTTTGTGTTTTATTGTCGCCCCTGGGATGGAGCGCAGCCTACTGCTAGGTTTGCCCTGGCTCTGAAAGTGGAACCCCCAAGTGGATTGGAGAAGGGGATCATTATGCATATGCACTGACCAACCCCCAGAAGGGAAGTGGCAATCAACTGAAACCCCAGAATTCCACAGAGCTGGCATCTATGGGCAAAGAGAACCTGAGAGGGGAGGAGAAAATTCCTGAAGAATATTGGGATTTAAAGGAGGTGTTCAGTGAAAAGGCCTTGGATGAGCTTCCCCCCCATCACTCAACAGATTGCAGTATTGAAATTTTGCCAGGAGTGAAACTCCCAAAACCTAAACTGTACTTGATGACACCGCGGGAGCTACAGGAGTTGTGGTCCTTTATTGATAAAAATCTTGAACAAGGTTTCATCTAACCTGCTAGGCCTCTGGTAGTGGCCCAGTACTGTTCTGTGAGAAGAAAGATGGCTTGCTTCGTTTGTGTGTAGATTATAGAAATTTAAATGCAATTTCGGTGCAGAACGTGTACCCCCTCCCCTTAATGAATGACATGTTGGCCCACCTAGCCAAAGGGAAAATTTTTACGATATTGGATTTGAGAGAAGCTTACTACCGAGTTCGAATCAAGGAAGGAGATGAATGGAAAACTGCTTTTAATTGCCCAATGGGATGTTTCCAGTTCAACGTTCTCCTGTTTGGTCTACAGGGAGCCCCTGTGGTATTCATGCAAATGATAAATGAAGTTTTGCATGAACATTTATACAAAGGGGTGCTGGTTTATCTTGATGATATTCTTATCTACACTGAGACTCTTGATGAACATGTGAAAGTAGTGCATTCAGTTTTAGAAAAACTTTGAGCTGCTGAAGTGTATGCGAAGCTATCCAAGTGTGAATTCCACCAGGAGAAAATTGACTATTACAGTTACAAAGTTTCCTGGGACTTGCTAATTTTTAGCGTCAGTTTATCCCGGCTTTTGCGAAGATTGCACTGCCTATTACAAGTCTAAATCCAAGGAGGCAGTGAAACCGAAGTCTAGTAGGCTGCTGGAGTGGTCCATGGAGTGTCAAGCCACTTTTGAGAAGTTGAAATGACTTTTTGCCATTGAGCCAATGCTCAAGCACCCAGACGTGGATTCCCCTTTTGTAATCCAAGCTGATGCGAGTGATGTAGCAGTGGGGGCGGTGTTACTACAAGCAAATGAGATGGGGACTCTGCAACCATGTGCATTTACTTTCCGTAAATTAACTGAGATGGAAAGAAGATGGGCCATTTGGGAAAAAGAAGCTTTTGCAGTTCATTGGGCTCTGTTAACCTGGAGGCATTTTCTAGAAGGGGCAAGGTGTGGACGGATCATAAGAATTTAGAGGCTCTAAAAACACCTCGGAAACTGTCGCCTAAGCAAATCCGCTGGGTACAGTACTTCAAATGGTTTAATTTTTCATTGAAGTACGTTCCAGGGGGGAGGAACTTCATGGCAGATGCATTATCTAGATTGCCTCAATATAATAGTGCCCGTCTGGAAATAATCTGCCCTATTGTCCCAACTAGACAGTTGGTGGCTCCAATGTTTATCAGGGCCCAGAAAAAAGGGGAAGTTGATTTATCAAATGATTTATCTGCACGGTTAAAAGAAGCTCTGAAACTAGATGATTGGTTCCTGACTCGCTCAAATAACTGTATGGTTAGAGATGGATTGGCATGAGTGGGGGCTAAATTATATGTACCAGCAAAGTTGAGAAACAAAATATTACAACAAGCTCATGATTCTAAAGCTGCTGGACATTTTGGGTTCGTAAAAACCTTACACTTGGTAAAAAGGCAATTTTGGTGGCCTACCTTGAAAAAGGACATTGAGACTTATGTGGCTAGCTGTCCTATCTGTGCCTCAGCCATACGGCCTCCTGGTAAACCAGCAGGCTTACTACAAAATGTGGCTAGACTGACTGCTCCATGGACGGAAATTTCTATGGATTTTATAGTGGAATTACCTGAAAGTGGGTGGAATACAGTTAGTTGGGTAGTAACTGATTTGTTTTCCAAAAAGGTACATTTCATACCTTGTCCGAAAATCCCATCTGCGAAAACATTGGCCAAACTGTTTGTTTTACATATCTACAGGTTACATGGGGTTCCTGAATACATAATCTCAGACAGGGGTGTCCAGTTTACCTCAAACTTTTGGAAAGAGTTCCTGAAGTTATTGGGTTCCACCCAAGACTTAAGCTCTGCCCACCACACTCAAACCAATGGGGCTTGTAAGAGAACTAACTCAGTATTGGAACAATATCTTAGATGCTATATTAATTATCAACCAGAATGATTGGGCTGACCTATTGCCATTTGCTGAGGTGGCATATAACAATTTGGTCCATAGTAGCACTGGGTTTACTCCATTTAAAGTAGCTTCAGGACAAGACTTTGTGCCCATACCCGAGCTTCCACAGGAGAAACCTAATATTCAGTCACTGAATGAGTGGATAACCTAATTCCGGCTTACCTGGTTGGTTACCCTTAAAGCATTGGACGATGCTCATCAATCTCATAAGAAATTTGCAGACAAAAAGAGAGCTCCACGGAAACAATATCAAGTCGGAGACAAAGTTTTCTTGTCCACTAGATATTTGCAAACCACACAAAAGTCAAAAAAGCTGGGGCCTAAATAGGATGGACCTTTTCTGATTGAACGAATAGTGAATCCCATGACAGTCCAATTGCAATTATCAAAAACCCTTAGACAAAGACCCTTAGTCTTCCATGTTAGTTTATTGAAACCTGAACATACCTCCAGCCTGATACCGGGTCAGGTCGATCCCTCCGTTCCTCTTCTAATTGAGGGTGAACAACATTTTGAAATTAAAGAAACATTACATATCTAAATCTCTCATTTGCAGAAAAAATACAAAAAAGAAAGTATAATTTCATCCAACAATAGTTTCAGACAGTGGTGGAATTCAAAAATTTTAACTACAGGTTCTGTGGGCATGACTTGCTGGGTGTGGCGTGGCTTGGTGGGCATAGCAGGGGAAGGATACTGTAAAATCCCCATTCCCTCCCTACCCCACTAACCTGCTTTCCAGCTCTGTTCTCCTGTGCAGGGCAACAAAAGAAGACCCAGCTGATCAGCTGGGACTTAGGAGACAGAGAATAGATGGGGGCAGGGCCAGTCAGAGGTGGTATTCTGAACTACTCAAAATTTCTACTACCAATTCTCTGAACTACTCAAAATTTCTGCTACCGGTTCTCCCATTGTACCCCATGACTATTATTAAGTGTTGTATCTTATGATGCTTGACTCTTGACAAATTTCTTTTATGTACGCTGAGAGCATATGCACCAAGACAAAGTCCTTGTGTGTCCAATCACCCTTGGCCAATAAAGAATTCTATTCTAATGCAGAACTGGTCAGAACCTGCCGAATACCACCTCTGGTTTCAGATAAGAAAGTGAAGTCTCCACCTTCACACCCTAAATGAAATTATTTGAAATAATATGGAAAATTATACAATTACTTCTAGATCATACTCTACACTAATAGTAAATAGGCAGGCAGACAAGGGATTACTTATTTGAAATTCCGTACTGAAATTGAAGGCTTCTCTATTGACATGCAAGAATTTTGTTATATCTAAAACATCACGGAGGAGCTTGCAATGAGTGAGATACCTCAAAACACTTGGTTTAAACTGTCATAGTAGTACCTAATAAAATGAGGCTAATTTTGAAAAAAAAGCTAAACTTTATCATACCTACTATATCTAGGGCTTGGATTCAACACCATTCAGAAATTCTAGGGCTATAGAATAAGCCTGGAAAATATATTTATAAAATCAGTAGAAGTCAAGCTTGACTTGAGGGAGTTTTCATACAGTATCATTAATTATTTTCCTTAATTTCCATTAATTAATTTTTCGTTATTAATTAGCAAGTCTTGAAGCAGATTTTTGTCAATGGTTTGCAAGCTTGCAGGAAGAAGCAATTCGTTATTCCATTTCCGTTATTCTTTGAGTTTTGTCAAGTAGCATGCATTTAAAAAAAATCAAAAGAACTATAACATTTTTAACTGTATGCCCTTGTCAAATCAATGCACTTAATAATTTCTTTCTATACTACATGCATATTATTTTGTTATAACTATAATTTGTAAGTATATAAGCCTAAGCATCTAAGCATCACCAGAACAACTAGACACAAGAACAGTTTCTTCCCGAAAGCCATCACTCTGCTAAACAAATAATTCCCTCAACCCTGTTCAAGTATTACAAAGTTTGCACTACTATAACTGTTAAATCTTGTCATCATTCCTTATCACCCATCCCCTCCCACTTGTGACTGTATGACTGTAACTTTGTCACTTGTATACTTACGATTTATATTGACTGTTTCCTAGTATGATTGATTACTTATTGTACCTTATGACTATCATTAAGTGTCGTACCTTATGATTCTTGACTCCTGATGAATGTATCTTTTCTTTTATGTATACTGAGAGTATTTACACCAAGACAAATTCCTTGTGTGTCCAATCATACTTGGCCAATAAGTATTCTATAATTCTAAATCTATTCAGCAGTATAATTAGCTATATTGTCAATTAACTCAATAGTTCTATAGTTCTTTCACCTATTTTATCTTTCTCAGCACTTATTTAAGCAATTTATGAAATATACTTTATTCTTAGCCTTTATATCAACAACTAAAACTTAGATGTAGAACATCTCTGAAATGCAAGTATCTTAATATCAATCAGTGTTTCATTTGAATCTAGTTTCATTAAACAATGCTGAAGAATCTAAATAATATTTGGACAGGAATGGTATATAAGTTCTTGGTTTTCTTGATCTTTTCTTGATTTCATCAAACATGGTATTCTTCTGAACTGACACAAGAAGTTAGAGTTGGGGATACCATTTTGCTCTATTCCAGGGGTGGGATTCAAATTTTTTAACAACCGGTTCTGTGGGCATGGCTTAGTTGGTGGGCATGGTCATATGACTGGGTGGACATGGGTTGGTGCTCATGTTATTGGCTGGGTGTGGCCAGCCAATCACTCACATCGAGGCACGCATCTCCTTGCCTGGCCTCTCATGACTGTGGGGATGCTGTGACAGTTGTAAGTGTTAAAAATGGTCATAAGTCACTTTTTTCAATGCCATTGTAACTTTAAATGGTCACTCTATACAAGCAAAGTATGAGCAAAGGAGGGGAAAAAAAAACTCCAGAGAAGTTCCTGAGACAGGAAGTCTAGTCCTGCCAAGAATATAAAAAGGGTTAATGGAGAGGCAATTTCTGTAAGCAACACCAGAATGTTTCCTTCCTGCCTTCCTTGCAGGATTAGGCCAGTAATTTCTTCTAACAACTGGTTCTCTGAACTCAGGATGTTAACAACTGGTTCTAGCAAATAGGTGCGAACTGGTAGAATCCCACCCCTGCTCTATTCTTTTCTTCTGCCAATTCAACATGGGATCATCATGCAACTACTGGAAGTCAATGTCACTCTATCAACACTGAATCAAATATAATTATGTTAATTAAATATACATCAAATATATATCTCTGATCCTGGCTGACCAAGTGAAGTTCTCAGGATACTTTCCTAGTATATGGAGATAGTGGAAGTGCGGGTGGGGTGGCATGAGTGAATGGCTAAGGATTTTAAAGTTCCCTGAATATGCAGGGTTTTTTTTTTTAAAAAAATCCTTGACTCTGAATGTGGTAGCAGTTCCCCAGACAGAATTGGTGCACAATTTCAGGGTTGTCTTGGGAACACAGATCCAAGTCAAAAATAAGTGGCAGTTATGGCTAAAAGAAGCTTTGCATAAATTCATTCTATACACTAATTGTGAATATTCATAAACTGGGAAGCATTGCTCAGTCTCTCAGTCATCTTGCATTTCGACTTTTGCAAGAGTGTTTTTTTAAAAACAGCATTCCAAAGTGCAGCTGGTTCAAAAAGTTGTGGTTCAGGCAGTTGCTACCATCATTATATGCCCATGAAGCACCATGAAGCACCACTGCTCCATAAATTGCATTGGCTCCCAATAGACTGCTAGGTGCAATGACTTACATGTCTTAGGGCCATGTTTTTGTGGAATCACCTGCCTATATGTGTATACTTGTCTCAATACAGGAGGTTCCATGCTCTGGGTCCTTTCTTTGAAATAATACAATTTAATGGGACCCAGGAGAGTTTCTCTGCCGCAGTGCTTGCCTTTTGGAGCAGCATTTCTGTGAGATTCAGATAGCCACAAATCTGTTAGCGTGTGGGGAAGGGATTACAAATCTATCACTTTTATCTGGGGTTGGAGTCAGATTGTTAGGCTAATCCAAACTTTGTGGTTTGAATAAGAAAGGTTGCTTTTACTGTATTGTTGTTCTTCTAGTTTTTTTCAATTTTTTTTGCTGAGTTTCCAATCTTACTTTTTAGTGTATTGTACCTTCCCAGAGTATGAGAACAGGATGGGTGGCTATATAAATTATATGAATGAATGATTTTAAAGAATAAAAAAAAATGTTGGCATGTTATTTTGTTAGGTATGTTTGCATTAGAATGTGAGATAACCAATTTTTTCCTTCCCCAGTCAGGATTTAGAAGCAAAACGTGGAAATTCAATCTAGTAAATATTTCATTTAGCTGTATATTTGGCATATTGTATTAGTCATATATTAATATGCTAGAGCAGTGATGGCTAACCTTTTTGGCACCGAGTCCCCAAAGTGCACGTGTGCGTGTGTGCATCCCCAAAAGACAATATGTGTGCATTTCCTGTGCATGCGCCCTGCTCCCGCACATGCAGGCACATCCCATGCATGTGCCCTGCCACTACGCATGTGTGGCAAAGACCTGAAGACCATCTGGCCATCGGGAGGCACACACACATATGTGGTGGAGCCAAGGTGGGGCAATGGCTCATATGCCCATAGAGAAGGTTCTGCATGCCATCTCTGGCATACGTGCCATAGGTTCATCATCACACTACTAGAGCTTTGCATTATTCTAGGCAAACATATGTAAGAATAACAGCAGTTCCTATGTTTAGAAACACATGGTTTAGAGAATATGAATTGGTATTTGTAGGTTTATTCAGTTAACTAGATAGAAGCATAATTTGATAAACATGGATTCAAATCCTTATTATAAAGATGCCACTTTCCAGTTACATCACACTTTCCCCTTCATTGGCAATAACATTTTGAATGCTCCAGAGAGCTAGCATGCCATTAAATAAGTGCTTAGTATGGGAAAGTCAGCTATTGTGCTGGAATAATAATGTAGACCATAATTTTAAACCAGCATGACAGCAAATTTAATTGGACAAACATTTAGTATAGACAAAAGATTTAGGAAAATGCAAACAAAATTAAAACTAGGGACATTTAAAGAAAACAAAAATCTTTATAAACTTCTATACATACTCCTATGAACAAAGTGTTCAAGCAAGCAAAACTATTACGACAAGTAATGGTAAGTATATTTTAATTATGAACCAATGAATTAAATGTATCTATCTGCATCTCTCCCCCCACCCCATCTATCTGTCATCTATCTATATCATTTCTCTCTCCCTTGCTATAGCTATCTAAGAATGTGCTTAAACCACATCATAGTAATTCACTTTAAAGCAGTTGTCTCTTTTTTAAAAATAAGAAAGCAAATAGATAAATAATTCTGACTTATTTCCCTCTTATATCCTTGAGACATACCATTGAGGATGAATGAGTCAGAATCTTAACCCCCCTGCCCAAGCAGACCCTACACCATTTTTGACAGATGGCAGTCCAGTTTCTTCTTGAAAGCTTCAAGTGATGAAGCTCCCACAACTTCTGAAGGGAAGCTGTTCCATTGGTTGATTGTTCTCACTGTCAGAAAATTTCTCCTTATTTCCAGGTTGAATCTCTCCTTGTTCAGTTTCCATCCATTATTCCTTGTCTGGCCTTTGGTACTTTGGGAAATAGCTTGACCCACTCCTCTCTGTGGCAGCCCCTCAAATAATGGAACATGCTATCATGTCTCCCCTGGTCTTTCCCTTCACTAGACTAGCCATGCCCAGTTCCTGCAACCATTCATCGTATGTTTTAGTCTCCAGTTTCCTAATCATGTTGGTTGCTCTTCTCTGCATTCTTTCTAGAGTCTCAACATCTTTTTTTATAGTGGGGTGACCAAAATTGGATGGAGGACTCTAGGTGTGGTCTGACTAAGGCTTTATAGAGTTGTATTAGTACCTCCCTTGATCTTGATTATATCCCTCTGCAGGGGTGGGATTCAGTTTTTTTAACAACTGGTTCTGTGGTCATGGCTTAGTTGGTGGGTGTGGCTTGGTGGTCATGTCACTAGGTGGGTGTGACCAACTCAACATTGCTCATGTCAAGGGGTGCTTCTCCTCACCTGGCCTCTCATGACAGTGGGGATGCTGCAATGGTCATAAGTGTGAAAAATGGTCATAAATCACTTTTTTCAGTGCCATTGTAACTTGAATGGTCACTAAATGAACTGTTGTAAGTCAAGGATTACCTGTATAAAAATACAAAAAGCTTTTTTGCTTGTAAAAAGCTGCCCTATCTCAGGCTACAGAACTTTTCCCATTCAATTAACAAGAATCAACTTCTGAAAACCAAACGTATCAAAAGGAATCCTTTATTGAGATGAGACAATTCATGTAGGGATTTAAAGCAGCCAATAAGGTCTCTCAGGCATGCAGAGATAAATAAGGGAGTTTAAAACCCCTCCCCTTATCTTGATGTGTATTTAGTAAAACAAAGAGCCAACATGTTAATTCCCTCCACCTCCTTTTTAGAACAATCTTTTTCAGGGTTTCCCAGGACACATCTCACTGTGGAATTGTTATGGTCTCTTTATCCCCCGGCTGTCTCTCCCAGGGGTGATCGGTTCCGGCCATCTGGATTTTGTCCCTCCATTGTATCATGTGTAGGTTATACAAATTTGATATAAGATTAAATATATTCAGGCTACATCAAAAAGGATTTCTTTATCAGTCCCCCCCCCTTTTCTTCTTCCATTGAAGAAATGATAGATACACGGATCTGACACTCTAAATACCAATCATTAGATTAAAAATACCTGCAAGCTGGAGTTACAAATCAGACAGGGTGCCAGAGCACTTTGAGGAATGAAAATAGTTAAAATGCAGTGATAACTATCAAACAGCCAACTCTTGCTCATAAAGTGAAACCCTTTAGCAGAGAGGTCATTTAAGCTCTCCAGAAAAAGCACACCCAGGAAAAACAAACCTTAGATCCATTTGCACCACTTAAAAATACCAGCTGGTCTCACTCACCTCACAAGATATCCTAAGGAAATCACCCAGATTTAAGGAAAGGTCACATGCTCCCCAGAAAGGCAGTAAAAAAAGATCAGTGCCAAGCTTGCATCCTGCCTCTTGGAAGTATACCCCAAAACGACAGTGCCAGATAGTACTAAAGCAATGAAGGAAGACCCCCTTCCCAGATAGAAAAAGAAACCATGAGGCAAGAAAAAATTCAAACATAATGCAAATAATTAAATCACAACCGTAGCTGTTGCTTGTTGAAGCTGAATAGGGAAAATTATCCCATCAATAAACACAGGATTAAACTTCACCAAGCCCAGAATTAACTTTCACCAAAAACCAATTTTTGACCAAAACTCAGAAAGAGTATGTAAACTCATGTTTGAATGTCAATCTTTCTAGCTAGCCAAGAAGCCTTGCTGAATGTCACTCATCTTGGTTTCCTGTCACTAAAAGCTTTGCTTCATTATTCAATTATTTCTTCAAAGTGCTGATTGTACAGGGAAGTATTTCCTCCCAACAGCAGTGTAAAAGTCTTAAAACAACCCTTCCCCTTTAAGAAAGCCAAGCCTTGCCAGAAAATTTATCCAAGCAATAGAAGCCATATACCATAAGCAAATGGCAAAGGTAATGATAGAGGGAGAATTCACAGATTCTATTAATATAAGAAAAGGTACAAGACAAGGATGCCCTCTATCACCTTTGCTATTTGTATTGACTTTGGAAGTGTTGAATAGAAATATTAGAGATGATAAAAGCATAAAGGGAATGAAAGTTAAAAAGGAAGAATTTAAATTACAAGCCTTTGCGGATGATCTGGCCTTTATTTTGGAAGACCCTTTAGAAACAGCTCCAAAATTATTGGAAAAGAGAGACATATGGTGAGGTGGCTGGTTTGAAAATAAATAAAGATAAAACAAAGATTTTGACAAAGAATATGTTATTAAGACAAAGAGAAGAACTGGCAGACCTATTGAAAATTCAAGTCACCAACAAGGTCAAGTATTTGGGGATATATTTGACACCAAGATGTAGTACATTAAAAGAGAACAATTATATTAAATTTAAACAACAGATAGACTTGAAGAAATGGGAAAATCTACAACTATCACTAATAGGGAGAATCTCAACAATCAAGATGAATATCCTACCCAGAATCTTATACTTGTTTCAAACAATACCAATCAGGCTTGGAAAAGACTATTTTGAAGAGTTAAATAAAATTGTGTTGAAGTATATTTGGCAAGGTATAAAAGCGAGAATAAAGTTAAAACTTTTACAAGATGCCAGAATTAGAGGAGGTTTTGGTTTGCCTGATTGGGAGTTGTATTATCAAGCTGCAAATTTGATGTAGGCCAAGGAATGGATAACACTAAGAAAGACTAGGTTGTTGACATAAGAAGGCCATGATTTGTTGTTGGGCTGGCATGCTTTTCTATGGTATAAGGGAACTAAAACGCAGGGCTATTTTAGAAGACATTATATACGGGAGTCTTTGTGGTTAAATTGGAAGAAGATCAAAAGACAATGTTATTTGAAAATCCCAGTTTGGTTATCGACCATTGAAGCATTTTCCTATCCTATAATTTATAAGAAGAAACAAACAGTTAGATATGGGGAAATACTGGATGAAAAGGGTGAACTTAAATCGATGCAAAACTTAGAGGAACAAGGTATAAAGATGAATTGGTTTTCATATGCGCAGATACATTCAAGGTATGATGAAGATTTTAAAACAGAGGGATTTTATGATAAATTGACTGATTTAGATAAGATTTTGACAGGTACTGATGAAAAGGTGATCAAAAAACTATATGGTTATTTATTGGAAATTAAATTAGAGGAAGAACAAGTCAAAGAAACTATGATTGCTTGGGGGAAGAATTTTGGATATGGGATTGATTTAGAGAAATGGCAAAAATTGTGGTCTCAAAATTATAAAATGACTATGTCAACAGCTTATAAAGAAAATTTGTATAAGATGTTTTACAGGTGGCACTTTCCCCCGACAAGAATAGCAAGAATGTTCAAGAATAAATCTGAAAAATGTTGGAAATGTCATCAGATACCTGGCTCATATTACCATATGTGGTGGACTTGCGAGGACGCTAGAAAATACTGGACTAAAATTTGCATGTGGTTGGAAAAAATGACAAAGAAACATATAGTTTTGAAACCAGAGATCTTTTTATTGGGAATCTTACCTGATACATATAATAAAGATTTGAAATACCTGATTGTAAATGTATTAACAGCGGCTAGGATTATATTTGCTAAAAACTGGAAAAATGAGAAAATACCATTGCGGGAAGAAATTATTAAGAAAATATTGGAATGTGCTGAAATGAGTAGATTGACATTTGAAATTAGAGAACAAGAGGATAAACAATTTTATAAAATTTGGGACCTTTTCTATCAATGGTTGGATGATAAAATACAATAATAGAATATTTAGAATTTTAGATAATAATGAATATATAAAGAGATTTTTTTTCTTTTTTATTTGATATCATATCTATAAAATGTTTTCAGGATAGATTTGGTATGATTATATGATTTGTTATAAAATAAATTAAATAAATTATAGTTATCTTGTAAAGTATGAATGAATAAAATCATAATCAAATGACTGTTTAATAGTGATACTAGGTTATATAATTTCTGATTTATAATATGAGTTATTATGTAATGTAACTGTAACTGAGACTACAAAATGAATGCACGAAAACTGGTAAACCCACCGATGCACAAAAACTGGTAAACCCACCGACACACTGTTTGTATATCTATGAAAGAAAGCTGGATGTTTTTATGTTTTGTTTGCTTTGTTTGTCTTTAAAAGCTAATAAAATTGTTTTCAAAAAAAAAAAAAAAAAGCCAAGCCTCAGAAGCTCTGGAGACAGGAAGTCTAGGCTGTCTGCCAAGAATGTAATAAGGGTGGAAAAAAACAAAAGGAGATTGCTTCCAACTACCGGTTCTCCAAACTGTTTAGAAAGTTAACAAGGGGTGCTATAGAACTGGATAGAACCGATATAATCCCACCCCTGTCCCTCTGTTAATACAATTTGGAATTGTGTTGGCTTTTCTGGCTGCCGCCGCACACTGTTGGCTCATATTTAATTGGTTTTCCACTAAGATGCATCTCTAAGTTACTGCCATTAAGCCTGATTTCACCCAGTCTATATATGTACTTTTGGTTTTTCTTATAAGGCTTTACTTTTCTCTACACTGAATTTCATTTTGTTAGATAGGGCCTAATGTTCAAGTCTGTCAAGATCCTTTGGGATTTTGATCCTATCATTTAGGGTGTTAGCTGTTCCTGCCAGTTTAGTATCATCTGCAAATTTGGTAAGTTCCCCTTCTATTCCCTCATCTAAGTCATTTATGAAGATATCAAAGAGTACTGGGCCTAGGAGAGAAACTTGTGGTATCCCACTGCTTACTTCCCTCCATGTAGTACCATTAAGGACTACTTATTGTGTTCTACAGAAGTTCTATTTGTTGGTCCGCATTTTGAGGAGGAGTTTTGTTTGTTCCGATTGGCTGAGCAACCTGACAGCGAACTATAAAAGGGCGCTGTCAGATGGCATCAACTGTTACCCATCAGCTGGCCAATTCGGCAGCATATCGGCAGACTTGGGTAACCTGTTTCTTTGTTACAATACATATTGTTTCATTCGTCAATGCCTGCCTCAGCTCATTCTTAGGAAGAATTTAATATTGGCGATGAGGATGGGATGCCTGCCTGAAAGCTGAGGAAGAACAGAACCGGAGGTATTGTTTTTTTTTTTTTAACCTCAGGATAGACAAGGTGTCGATTGCTCTGACATTTCCGTGTTTTCACCCATGGTGAGAAACTTGGGAATCTTACATTAATCGTTTTGACTGTTTCCTAGATGCTGCTGATTTGTCTGAGATTTCAAGCCACAGCGCTGTTGACGCCTCAGACTGTTAAAGCGGTATCCTGGGAAGATTTACAAGAACTTTTAAGTAATCATTACTTGCCTAAACCTTCTAGAATTGCAAGGCGGCACACACAAGAGACGAGTACAGGCTGAGGGAGAGACTATCAGTACATACATGGCCACCCTCTGAAAAGCGGCACTACATTGTGGTTTCCAGAATCTCGAGGATAAATTGCTGGATCAATTAGTATGCAGTGTACGAGACCTCAGGCTTCAAAGACGCTTGCTTGCCAAGGGTGATTTAACCCTTAAGATGGCTGTTGAGGAGTCTCAAGTGACAGAAATGTCAATTATCTCTGCTGCTAAGATACAAGGTTCTAATAGCACTGCTACATCCAAACGAAACTCTACTGTGCATTATGATGACAGTTTTCCTGACAAAATTTCTGAAGCTGATGAAGATGTAAATTGCCTCAGAGGACAGCCTCCACCACAGCGAAAGAATTGGATTCCTGATAACAAACCTATGCAACCGCAAACAACCTGCCTGAGTTGCAGTGGTAATAATTTTAGATCCACATGCAGATTTAGAAACGTAATTTGTTTAAAATGCCAAAGAAAGGGACACATAGCTAGGGTTTGCAAATCAGGAAAAAAGCTTCCAAGGGGAACACACTCCATGCATGAGCCAAGGGCAAGACCCATGGGGGGAGGTGAGGAGATGGCCAAGGAGTTGATCAGTGGCAACCTGCTCTCCAACTGCAAGCCAATACAGATGGAAGGAGTAAGTGGGCTGATGGTATTTGGCAGCAGCCACCCCACACCCTCCTCACCTTGTCTTGGCCCACAGCAGTGGCAGTAGCTGAAGGGAGAGGCGCAGGGGATAGGCATGGTGTCCGGCCTGCTGGAAACAGGCAGCCACATGGAGCAGGTGCACCTGGTGGTCTGCATCATATGCTTCCCTCCTGACTTTGCCTGCTGCTGGTGCTGCCTGTGCCACTGCCACCACACCTGCTTCTTAGAGCGCCAGCTGTGGCTACCTTGCTGCCAGACACCTCCCCCCCCCCCATGCACACATACCTTAAAGGCCATTCTGGTGTGTGTATGTGCACATGCACACACAAGCCTGGCTCACCCCATCCTAGCATCCACAAGTACACCTGCCTCCTGGGCACATGCAAACCTGCAGGGATGGCATGGGGCAAACCTGTTTGTGCGTGCGCCTGCTGCCGCCTGCGTGCATGCAAGCCTGCTGAGATGGGATGGAAAGGGCCAAAGTGACCTGGGCTTACCTTTACCATTTAGAGGATAGCCGCACAGGCTGGATCCAAACACATCACAGGCAGGATCCAGCCTGTGGCCCTTAAGTTTGACACCCCGGCATACAATAAATAGTTTTCCTTGAACAAATGATGGCTAGTAGCAGATGTATGGGTATTATCGTACCATAGTTCCCAAAAGTGAAATTTGAAATAGTATATAAGTGCTATTTCTATTTGTATATCAGTCTTACATGCTCTCTTACTGTCATACCTTTTTTATATGGCCCTGCTTCTTGATCCGGAATTGTTTTGGAAGCTTGCAATATATTGCAATTCTGTCTGATATCTGTCTATTGGAAACCTATTTTTGTCCTATGGCCTAATTTTTGACCCTGCTTATAATTGACTTTGGGTGCTTTGCTTAATCTGTAGCCTCTTGATCTAGTTTACTGCTAACTTGTCTGTGGTTTTGTAATTCTTATACAACAGGAGTAGAACACCTTGTTTCACTCATAATAAAAATCTAATTGCTCAGATATTAGGGTTAAAGTATATATAGTAAATAGTATGCTTTTATGCAGTGCATATGTGCATTATAATATATTCATTACAATTATTATTATACAGAGTTGATTAAATTACACACATTTTATTATCTAATTTACAAATAAGTGCAGATGCATTTTCCAATCAAGTCAATCTTTGACAGTAGAACACTCTTAACAGTAAAAGTATGTGAATCATTCATTTTCTATAAACTCACTGACACTTTTAATGACACAATTTCAATCTTAGACACTTTAAAATATACTAACTTTGTTGGCATTCAAGGAGACAACCCAACCTACCAATTTTCAAGGATTTTTGTTTTACTCCATCTAATCAAAATTCTTCTTTCTGGCCTTGAAGGTCAGAAGTGATTTTTAAAATAAGTCTCACACATTCACACATCAGGAATAAATTAATGGTACATTGAATTATATGCATTTGTGTTGTTGTAAGAACAAATCAGAGATTTTTCAGAGATATTGCTCCTATTTACATATCCCTTTAAGCATATATATGCTCTTGGTTTTTATGAAAAAGAAAAAGGAAGGGATTACAAGATTAAAATATCTTATGTTGCCTCCAATAAATATACTGTATTTTTGGACTATAAAACACACCTTGGTTTAGAGGAGAAAAAAAAAAGTTTTTTGCCTCGGCTCATCCTTGGCATCCAGAAGCACACTGCAGGCCAAAAATGTGCCCATTTTTGGCCTCCCAAAGTCTCCATGTATCCTGCTTTTGCCCTCCGTAGTGTCCAGAAGCACTTTGCAGGTTAAAAATGCACCCGTTTTTGCCCTCCAGAGGCCTCCACAGGTCCCATTTTTGACCTCCCTGACTCTGGGCAGAGTTGCAAATAAAGATTAGGTCAAGTTAATTATGTCCTTTTTCCCTTGTAAGGCAGCAACAGGTCAGGATGGGTAATATTCTTCCTTATCTGATTAGGACTGAGTCTGTGCAAAAGACTTATTAGCCTAGCTCTGTCCACACTGGGTGACTCCTCCCCAGTTTATGCTCAGTCCTTAGCAGACAAGGACATGTGGTATTACCTCTCCTGCCTTTGGAAATTTCCTTCCAAAGGCAGCCTTTCTACAGCTTTTTTCCAATTCTTTTCTATTTTCCTTTTTATTTTAAAAAAAGCCTCCACTTGCTTCCCAATTTGAATTTTGGTGCCCCGTAGCACAGCTGATGATCAGGGCCACCAAACAGCTGAGGACTGCTCCAGGGATCCGCAACGGCCATTTTTCTTGCCCTTCGGGGAGAAGAGAGTGATTGAATAGCCGGACAGCCTGAGGAGCAAGGGCAGAGGCTTCCGCCATAGTGGAGAAGCCGTGCAGCTGTTTGCAGGCTCCGCGGCAAAGAGAAAGCTGCTTCCTGGCTGGACAGGCATTTTTCAGAGAGTGTGGGCATCAGCCACGTTCCCTACAGAGTTGCGGGATTGATTCTCACCCCATGGTGAAGCAGGCACCCGCTGGATCCTGCAGCTGCCTTTGTTTCCTTCATTCTCTGCCTTCTGCAGAGCAACGAAGTCCAGGAAGGATCAGAGCATCCCTGGAAAAAGAAACCTCGTGCAAGCCAGGCAGCCATTTTGAAGACTCCTTGTGGCCAGTGGCCATTTTGAAGACACAGTCGGCCATTTTGATCATCAGATGGCCATTTTGAAAAAGCTTCTTCTTCCCACCACTCCAGCGCCTTTTTTGTCGCTACCAGTTGCTGTTTGTGCTGCAGATTACATCGAAGAGTAGGCTCTATAATGTTCAATTTTCCCAGTGGGGAATTGGTTTTCCAATCCTGAAGTAGACCAGGAGCCTTGGGCTCCCAGCAGGTCCTGGCCTATCAATATTGCCCTAATAGGCCCAGGAGGGTTGGAGTCCCAGTAGGAAGAAAAATCTTTCTACTGATGTGCTTTTGGGCAGAAGAAAGTGGTGGTTAATGAGGGGATAGAGAAGATTTCCCCTGAAGATAATTTCATAAATCCCTTTGTGTGCTCTCCTCCTGGCACAGGACTTTTCAGTCCAGCATTGGCATTGCTGCTCTACAATGGATAAAGCCCCAAGGGAAACCAGAGCTTCTAAAGCAGCCAAGCCTCAAAAGGTGGCTCCTGCTGCTTCTACCAAAGGGAAGCACCTGTGAAAAAGGCCTCCAGGCACCATCAGGCCATCGAGAAGTAAATAGCCAAGGTGCATCAGGCCTCTTCTTGCTTAACATCTGCACACACACCCTCTCCAGCATCACACATCTGTGAAGTGGATTTGGAAGAGCCTGGACTTTCTTCCAGACCTGATGTCCAAACTTGGTCCCCTGATGTTTCCAGAAGAGGCACTTCTCCCATTTCCTCTGAAGGTTACAGTCAAGCTGAGGATCTTCATGGAGAAGTGGCACCTTGGCAGGAGCGTGGGCATAGTAAACGGGGTGGAACCCTCCTTTCCCTCTGCTGCCCCTACAGCCAGACATACTGATCCTTCTGATTCGGATGTCCCTATTAATTTGCAGATCCTGATAGACAAGACGATCAGGAAGGGCATCTCAGAAGGCTTGCAGAGAGCTACCTATCATTCATCTGCAGCTTCTGATTTATCAGAAAGAAGATCCCGGGTTCGTGAAGCTCTCTTGTCAGAACAAGGCTCCTTTATCCAGGATCCAGTTTCTGGTTTGGCTGAAGACTTCGCTCCTGCTGCCTCAGTGGCTCCATCGTTGGTGGGTGAACCTGATAGGCCTGAATCCAATATTTCAGTTGATGAAGGGCCTTCTCAGGAAATTCCAATGTTTATGGGTTGTTTTAAACACTCTTTGTTTAGTCCCTTGTTGTTCAAGGCTAGAAACACCGCAAATCTGAAAAACGCAAATGGTGAAGCAGCATCCACACTTCCTCCTGAGGAGTCAGATGTTCTGTTTGATGAGACCGAAGTCAAGAAGGAAGTGGTTCCATCACTTAAGCTGTTCCTGAAGGTTCCTGAAACAGCTTGAAGCCCCTACCATAGGGCCCAGTCCTCTGGCCTCTGATCGCAACGTGGGGCCTGAACTTACTAAGACTCTTCAGGTCCCCACAGTCGATGCTCCGGTGGCAGCCTTGGCCTCCTCCTCATCTGCCCCTTCAGACCTGGAGGAAGTCCTTAAGGCAGAGGAAAAGTGGGTGGAACAGTCACTTCAGCCTTCCCATTTGGCAGCTGCCTGGGCTGTCAGGGCCTCTACAGCACATCTTTCTTTACAAGAACTTTGCTCAAGTGGCTGAAGCAGCTGCGGGATAGAATCCCCTCATCGGATGTCCGTGCCCACCAGGACATCAACAAGATCATGATGGCTATGGAGTTCACCGCTGATGCCACTCTGCATAGTGCCAGATTTGCCACTAAAGCCATCACTTCTTTGGTGGCAGCCAAGTGCATGTGCTGGCTACGCAACTGGCAAGCTGATGGCAGACGTAAATGGAAGTTGGCGTCTGCTCCGGTCCAAGGGGAGAAGCTCTTTGGGGAGGTCCTTGAGCCCCTTCTGATTGAGACTAAGGACAAATGAAAGATCCTTCCTTTGCTCCTTAAGAAGGTGGAACATCAAGCCGCTCCATATTTCAAACCGCCTCAGTTCAGAAGAGAGCCAACTTCCAATTTCCACCAGCCGTCAAGACCAGCCTATCAATATCAAGAACCTCCTCCAGATTGAGGCAAGGGCAGGCAGCAGTTTTTCTCCAAGCAGCCCTTTCGAGGAGGAGGAAGTTGCCCGTACTATTGCCAGTGTTAGTGCTCACGCCATTCCCATTGGAGGGCATTTAGAGTGGTTTGTAGACCAATGGGAGGGTATTACTTCGGACGCCTGGGTTCTGTCTACTGTCAGATTGGGTCTTTCACTGGAATTCTACTCCACTCCAAGGTTCTTTATCTCCTGCCCAGTATCCAGGGATGCTGGGAGGCGGAGTCTGATGGAGTTGACCACCCATCATCTGCTGGACCTAAAGGCCATTCAGGAGGTTCCCCTCGACCAATAGGGGATGGGATTCTACTCCAGAATTTTTGTTATTCCTAAGGCCTTGTGGTGGGGGGGTGGAGGACAATTCTCGATCTGAAATGACTTAATAAATATATTGTATATATGTTTCTTCCATCTTGGAAAGCGTTCGGCAGGGGAGACTTCCTCATCTTGGAGAGCATTCGGCAGGGGGGACTTGATGGAAGCCTATTTACATGTTCCAATTTGTTCCTCCCACAGGAGATTTCTTAGGTTTTGTTATCAGGGACATCATTTCCAATACAGGGCCCTTCCCTTTGGGTTGTCTTCCACCCCCCGGTCTTTACCAAAATTCTGGCTTCCTTGGCAGCTCACCTCCGTACCCTCCCGGTGCATTTACAATGTTATCTAGATGACATATTAATTATGTCTTCTTCCTTTCAGAGTGCTCAGCAGGACCTGCAGGTTACAATTTCAGTTCTGCAGGACCTGGGATTTTCCATTAATGAGAAAAAGAGCCATTTCTCTCCTACTAAGCATCTCCTACATTTGGAGGCCATTATTGACACTGGGGTGTGTCAAGTGTTTCTCTATCAGATGTGTCTGATAGGTCTTTGGGGGATGA